>NC_063196.1:23542604-23555104 GCF_017589495.1 Alosa alosa
GTGTTTGTGTGTGAGGGGTGGGCTCTGTGTATGTTTGAGGCATGGGAGAGAAAGTGTAGGCCTGTGTGTGTGTGTTTGTGCATATTTCTGTAAAGGCAAACGCACACCAGTCACGTGACGTCTGACCATTGTCATGCGTTCCCTATAAAGCAGGGATCACACTGACTAGTGGCAAGTGGCAGATCATCTATTGCTTGCTGGCTGTGATTCAGCAGCGGAACCTTCAGTGTTACAGGAGCTGAGTGATGAGCTTGGTGTGTGTGTGTGTGTGTGTGTGTGTGAGCTTGGGTCAGCTTTCAGAGCATAACGCGAGACTCATCAATGTCCGCTTGATTTATCCTAGAAACACTCAGAAGACGTTCCGACACCAATCAAAAGAGGAACATTCCTAACAGGCACAGGGTGTGGGTGTGTGTTTGTGTTTCTCTCTGTTGTAGGCGACAAGAGCACTTCATCTCTTGGCAATAAAAGGAATCCAGTTATTGTGGTCTGAGCGTTGCGTTGAGCGTTGCGTCGAAGAGGATGAGTGTGTGCGTGTGTGTGTGAGTGTGTGTGTGTGTGTGTGTATTTTCTGTGTGATCCCAGGATCAGTGTGTTTCTCAGCATTTCCCATTTTTATTCTACAGTATCTTGTATGATTTAGCAGGGACTCTCCCTTTAAACCAGCTTTGATCTCTCTGTCTCTCACACACAGAGAGAGACAGACACACACACACTCCTCCTCTATGATCTCTCTGTATCGGTTCTATGATCCAGACGTTGTTGTGTCTAGCTGTGTGTGTTTTGGATTTGGAGTTAGGGGCTGTGTGTGTACCATGTGAAATTGTGTGTAAAAGTGTGTGATGTGTCTCGTGTGTATTTGTGTGCTGTGTTTTTGTAGGAGGAAGAGGATGAGGAGTGTGTGTGTGTGTGTGTGTGTGTGTGTGTGTGTGTGTGTGTGTGTAAAAGTGTGTGTTGTGTCTCATGTGTGTATTTGTGTGCTGTGTTTTTGTAGGAGGAGGAGATGCCTGAGGTGGAGATAGACATTGATGACCTCCTGGAAGTAAACAACGAAGATGAGCGCGCTGTGAAACTACAGGTGTGTGTGTGTGTGTGTGTATATGTGTGCTGTGCGAATGTGTGCGTATGTGTGTGTGTGAAGATGTTCTCATATGTGACTTACTGACCTTTTTCTGTCATACTGTTGTTTTGTTCGATACTGTAGTTGTAATGGTTTTCCATAGTCCACCAGTGTGCCATATTAACCTCTATCTCTGTGTTTATCCGTGTGTGTTTGTGTGTGTGTGTGACTTTCTCCACTCTTCAGGAGTCCCTCACAGACTGTTATAAGCCTACTGAGGTGAGTATATTACTACTGACTGATCTACCTGCTCAGTTCATTTATGCATGAACGGTGTGTTCCGTGTGTATTCTACCTGACACTTCCATGAAACAGGGCTCAACTGAACGACCTCTGCAAAGATTGTTTGTTATTTCAGAAACCCAAAGCACAGAAGTTTGTTATTTCAGAAACCCAAAGCATAGAAGTTTGTTATTTCAGAAACCCAAAGTATATCTTTTGAGCTGCACTTCAGTGCCTTCAGATATCACAGTGCCCTTGGTCCACTGTGTGCACGCTTCTAAAAGCGCAGTGCTAGCGCATATCATATTGAGTGACAATACAGTATGTAGCAGAATATTGCTGCACTGCACTTCAATATATTTGGTGTAGAGCTAGGAAAAGGGTTGGTAGGGTGCCCATAGCTATGCAGAGAGCAGCATACCGCTGCTTTGTTACTTAGTAGTGCAAGCGTTGCGATGTAATTTATATGTATAATTACAGTGTAACATGGGTGGACTAATAACAGTGCTAGCAATAAAAAGCACTGTGATCTCTTTATAGCCTCGACTGTCTGTTTTATTGAACAGCCATGATATTAGCTTGCCTGTGTGAGCTGTGGAGGTTTAACAGTCAGGGCTGGGTTGGGTTGACACCACACACCCAAGGGGCCTGTGTGTGTGTGTGTGTGTGTGTGTGACTGCTGAATGCCATTCCACACACATCACATCACAGCACAGTGCAACAGCTACTTTAAAGGCCATTAGTTCAACCAGCACAACAACAGCAACAGCTACAACAGCAGCAGCAGTGGGGTTGTTGATGTTGTTGTTGGTTTGTTTTGTTTAGTGATTTTGTTTTCCCTCTTCCTTACATAGTTATAAGTTTCCTTTTTGCTTCTATAGTCCTCTGTGAGGTGTGTATAAGAACTTTCCACATAATATAATTTCTTCAAAATGTATGGAGAAGACAATGGCATGAAGTGATATATAGGCCCCAGGTCGACTACGGGTGGATGGATGGATGGATGGATGGAAGGATGGATGAATGATCAGGCAGATCATTAGACTCAAGCTGGTCACTTGTTAGTGTTGAAGTGTGTGTATATTGCTGCAAACAAATAGCAAACAATTCATAACCACAAAGAATACAAACAGGCCACAATTGACACATCTAATCAGATCGCTTTGATATTATAACAGGATCTGGAGACTCATTAATGCAGACAAATTTAAATAGATTTCTTTGATATGTTTGTCGATTGTTAACTGGGACAGAGGTCATGTGGTGTGCTATGGCTTGACTATACAGCTATGTAGGATGGGCAGAGTGTGTGTGTGTGTGTGTGTGTGTGTGTGCACATGGGCATGTGCATATGTACCGGGGTTTAATTGATAAAACACAATAAATATGGAGTATATACGAGCAGATATTAACTTGACTGTTTTTGTTGAAGGAGGGTTTTAAATTCAGATCCAGATGTTGTCAGTGTGATGGTATTGTGTGGGTGTATGTTGACCCCCACCTCCCCTGTAGTGTACACACACACACACACACACACACACACACACACACCCTGAGGCAAGAGACAAAGCTTTTCTCTGCCACCACAGCAGCCAACTGACCTGAAAACTTTCGTCTGCCCGAAGAAAATGGAAGGAAAAAGATGAGCAACCATCTCTCTCTCTCTTTCTCACTCCCACACTCATGAACACATACACTGGCTCACACATATTCAGACATGCGGGGAGACAACTGGCAGTCAGACACAAAAGCGGCTGTATAGAGTCTGCCATGCTTCAGTAACACTGACCCACTGACACACACACACATGCACGCGCATGCACACACACACACACACACACACACACACACACACACACACACACACACACACACACACACACACACACATGCACACATATATAGACATATAAATGTGTGCGAGCAGTGGCATCCACACATACACACACATACATGCGCGCACACACACACATGCACATGCAGACACATATATATTCACATGAACATGCATACACACACAAACACAAACACACATGGAAAAAAACAAGCATACATACACACACACCGACAACATGATGCCATTAGAACATTTCCAATGAAAAAATTCCACTACAGGCTGTAAGGGAGAAAAGAAAAAAATATAAAATATTCATGGCACATTTCATTCACAAGATGCAAATGTAAAAAAAAACCACAACAATACTACTGTATACTAACTGTATAATTGACATAAAAAAAATATAAAATATTCATGGCACATTTCATTCACAAGATGCAAATGTAAAAAAAAACATCAACAATACTACTGTATACTAACTGTATAATTGACATAAAAAAAATATAAAATATTCATGGCACATTTCATTCACAAGATGCAAATGTAAAAAAAAACATCAACAATACTACTGTATACTAACTGTATAATTGACATAAAAAATATAAAATATTCATGGCACATTTCATTCACAAGATGCAAATGTAAAAAAAACCAACAACAATACTACTGTATACTAACTGTATAATTGACATAAAAAAATATAAAATATTCATGGCACATTTCATTCACAAGATGCAAATGTAAAAAAAACAACAACAATACTACTGTATACTAACTGTATAATTGACATAAAAAAAATGTAAAATATTCATGGCACATTTCATTCACAAGATGCAAATGTAAAAAAAACCAACAACAATACTACTGTATACTAACTGTATAATTGACATAAAAAAAATATAAAATATTCATGGCACATTTCATTCACAAGATGCAAATGTAAAAAAAAACATCAACAATACTACTGTATACTAACTGTATAATTGACATAAAAAAAATATAAAATAGTCATGGCACATTTCATTCACAAGATGCAAATGTAAAAAAAAACAACAACAATACTACTGTATACTAACTGTATAATTGACAATATAAAAATATAAAAATAAAAAAATAAAAATATTATTATTAAGTTTAGTTTAGTGCTCATGCCACAGGGTTCCTACGGGTCATGGAACTTCTGGAATATCATTGGTCAATATATTATACTATTCATTATGTAGTAAGTCATGCAAATTCAGGTTTTTCGTCAGGGAAAGTCATGGAATTTTACATTTGAGTCGGAACCCTGAGGCCAAATTATATGAACACGGGTTAGAATTCGACCTGCGGACGATTTGAATAACGGGAAAAAGCCCCCAAAATATACTTCAAAACATGTATTACCAATGCATCATACAAAAATAAAATAATGATTATACTGTACTAACAATTTACGCTAAAATATATGTTTTGTGTTTTCAGTCCTGCCCCATGTACACGTCCTCTTGTAATTTGTGTCATGTTAGGCCCCCTGAGCCCCGACAGCTGGAACAGCACCCGTGCTCTCTCTCTCTCTATTCCCTCTCTCTTCTCTCTCTGTGTTCTGTCTCTCCTCTCACGGTCTCATTCTGTCACCTCTCTCTCTCTCTCTCTCTCTCTCTCTCTCTGTGTCAAACAAACAACAGAATGTTTATGGAAGTGCGTGTATGTGTGTGTTTGCATCTGTGTTTATGTTTCAACGCATTCTGTTTTTAAAGGCACAGGTGTAAACACACCCTCCTACACAGCTAATCCTGACTTCATGGTTACATTTGACAGAAGTGCCATCTGTCATACAAATGTGCCAGTGTGTGTATGTGTGTGTGTGTGTGTACGCGCCTCTAGGTGTGGGTCAGTCAGATTGCCGCAAGGTCACTGGCTGATGGATCGACAGTGGTGACACACACACACACACACACACACACACACACACACACACACACACACACACACACACACACACACACAGGACTCAGTAAAGACTCTGGTGTAACAGGGTGGGCGCAGAGCTCCCTTAGTGCTAATGCAGTAGAGCCTGCTTCAGCTGCACCATAATGGGGTCATGGACCAGAGTATTGTTTCTACACCACCGAGCCCAACAACATGGCTCTCTCTCTGGACACGTTCCCACATTACATCCAACGCCTCCACCTTTAGGGTTCAGCCTTGAGCAGAGCAGTCATTACCTTAGGTGGGTATGGGGTTTGTAGTATAGTCTCATCACTCAGACACTGAGGTCTCAGCCTATACAGTTCACCCATAAACCCCCACAAAAAGCATTTATTACACTCTTAAAATGAATGTGTTGAAAACAACACAACTGTTTTTAACACATCTCTGTGTCCAGATAGGGGCAACCCAGTTTGTGTTGTTTCCTTTTTTTAATTTTTTGTTACACAACATGTGTTGAAAATAATACAACTTTTAACACATTTAAACTTGCATTGTTTTTTTTAACACATTTGTTTTAAGAGTGTATTGAAGTGTTTTTTGGAATTTCTCTAATCACAAAGTACCAAAATCCCACTTAAACCCCTCTCGTACCTACAATACCTATAAAGGAGTATAGGCTATATATAAAGCAGGGGGAGGGGAACTGTATATGTGTGCTGTTTGCAAACAAAAACAAACAAATGGAAGTCAATCATTTCAGACTGTATTTTTATACATTATGTAAAGTTCTTGATTACGGTAAATTTGCTCACTATACAGAAAGCAGTGGTGATATGTAGGTAGATAGTAGACACATAGATCTTTTGGGGTTGGTTTGAGAAAGTCAAGGACAGCCAACCATGTTCCCTGCCGTTCAATACGAATACTATAGCAGTCTGTCTCCACATGTAGTCTCATTACAAAGTGCTAAAAAACCTCGTTCCCATCTCCCCTGAAGTGCACACACACACACACATGCACGCACACACACACACACGCGCGCGCGCGTAGCTTCGTCACAAAGTGCTGAAGTCTCGTCTGCACCTACAAGCCTACCATGTAGATAACAGCAGTCCGGAACCTTCCAGTCCTTTGCAAGACCGCATTCTCCAGGGAAAGCAGCCAGTCCACACTTGGCCCTATTTCTGTGTGCTGATGGCTGCCTTCTTCTGTTCAGCTGAATCAGATCTGTGTGTGTGTGTGTGTGTGTGTGTGTGTGTGTGTGTGCACATTTGTTGTGCTGTGCAGGATTAAAAAATGCCATGAAAAGTGTCATTTTGCAAGAGGTGCAGGGTCAGCTCTGACTGAAATACCTGGGTTTCTGGAGTGCTTTGCCACAAAACATTTTCGTCCTTTTGTTCTTGTCACACTGTTGTTATGTCACACATTCTTTTTGTCATAGTGATGATTATGATGATGATTAGTACATGATGTTGGTGATGATTAGTACATGATGTTGGTGATGATTAGAGTGATGATTAGTACATGATGTTGATGATGATTCGTACATGATGTTGGTGATGATTAGTACATGATGTTAGTAATGATTAGTACATGATGTTAGTGATTAGTACATAATGTTGGTGAAAAACTGCTTTGCTGATGCTGGCTTTGTCTTCTGCAGGATTTCGTCCGGGAGCTACTGGGCCGGATCAGAGGCATGCGGAAACTAAGTGCCCCTACGAAGAAAAGTCTTTAATGACCAACGTCCACACACACTCACACACACTTCACTCACTCCCTCACACACACACACACACACATCGACACATACACACACACACACTGGCCACAAGGACACGTGCCATTGGACACGTCCCTACACTCCCTAATGGGTCCCAATGCCCCATTAACCAACAAGTAGTCAGGACTCAACATCCCATAATCCCATAGGTACTGTAGTATAGCAGATCCAGTGTACTGGAAACTCAGCTATTCGCCTTGTAGGCTTCTGTGAGGACTCCACTTCCCAGAATTCAATATGCCTCATAGACTCAGCATCCAAGAGCACCCAACACAACTGACTCCAGCAGGAATCCTTAACTGAGACAGTGTCCCACGCCTACACTCTAAGAACTCAGCTTCGTCACCTTGTCCATTGGACTTTAAGACACAGGGGTTTTTAGAAATGGTTCTTTACTCTTGTATCTAAATAACTTAGCTACTATTTATGTACAGTTAGTATGAAAAGCTAATGGCTGTGATCTCTTAACTGTATGTGTTATTGTTTTGTTTTTCATTTATTTGAAAAATCATCATTTATTTTTTTTTATCATTTTTTTTGTACTGCAATTGTTCAATCTTTAGGCCACTGGTAGTACACTACCCAATCACTGTCTCTGGTGGTGCAGTGTGGCTACACTCTTTCACACTCTTTCTTTGGTCTCTCTTTTCACCTTCATCAACGCTCACGTCTCTCACAGGGTCAAGGGGGGTGCTACATCTCTGAGCTGGGGCTGAGTTGTGCAAACAGAAGATCATTTCCTTTACACACACCCCTCCCTCCCTTTATCCACCAATCAGGGCTTTCACAAGTAGGTGGTGGACAGGTAAAAAGCCAATCAATTCATGCGATAAGCCATTACCCCACTCTGGTACGCTCACACCTATATATTCCTCTCAGGATTAAAGACTACCTAGTTTTGCTAGTATCTGATCTATATTCAACCCAGCTCACATTGTAGAGATGTTGGACATCAGCCACACTCCCTGGAGAACTGGTGTGTGGGACTAGCTCTTCCATTTAGCAAAGCATGATGGGAACTGTAGTCCTAAAGCCTCTGGTGGAAGGTACTATACAGGTCCTGAATGATTAGCAGCCTTCACAAGGAGGTCAGTAGCATCGTTAGCTTGTCTCATATTGCATCCATGTTAATGCTAAACCAACCAAGGCTCCTGTCAGCGTACATAAAGGGAAACATATCAGCATGTTAAGGCGACTACTGGTTTTCCTGTCCTCATTGAATGATTACAAGCACAAGGTGAGGTCAGATAGGTGCCAATGTGGGAACAGATCGGGCTTAGGTTGGGCATGGATTTGGCATACAAACCAGGCCCTTTCCACATCAGCTACTGTCAGTTCATACAATATCTACTATATGTTCTACTTCCTGTCTTATCTCTCACCTTAATGACACCATGAAGTTTAATTAAGTCTGAGTTTAATAAGTCTGAGGTCCTTATACATCTGGTCATAACGAATGTCCCTTAGCTAACGAGACGCACAGTGTAGCCTTCAAAATGTCCTTACCTGATGGCGGCTGTCATTTCTAAGGCGTTGTGTTAATCAAGACTGTTTTTGCCTCCTGTGGACTGAGTGAGTGATGAGGGAAAGCTTCTTCCTTCAGCTATTCAATTTCACCTCGACTTTTTAGAGCAATCAGGAAGCTGCCAAAGAAGACACAACGACAGCTTTATTTTCTCTGAGTATCAACGGTACAAGCGAAGATATCACAGGATGTATAGGCTTGCTATTCTATTATCTATGTAGTTAAAAGAGGTGAATGCTAGCTACACCATATTAACATCATGGTCATCAAATCATCACAGTTCAGTCTTAGCGAATTTGTGATAGACAAGATGCAATGCAATCAATTTAAGGAAACCAGGATTTTTCTTAAAAATGGTGCTGTTTTAGGACTTTTTTAGTTGTTTTTAGTCTTTTTTAGGGTTAGGTGGGTAATGTTTGTTGTGAGATTAGAGTGTCACCTGGCAGCCATCTTGTGAGCCGCTGGTCAGTCTTTGCTCTGTGCCTTGAGCGTCCTCGGGTTACTAAACCTATAGCCAATCAGAGGTTGGTTACCCAAAAGTATTGCTAAGTTACCACCATCGTCGCTAACATTAGCCTATATAGCATAGCCTATATAACATTAGCCTGTAACAGAGACTCACTGTGTTCCAATTCGCATACTTCTGTGCTTGCAATACCAAATATGAGTGCACTTAAGTGTGTTCAAACTGCATTTGAACACCAGTATGTTATGTTTAAATGTTACAATCGTCATTTCTGGTAAGTGCACGGAGTTGGTGTTTGATTTGAGACGACCCTACCCTGTTGAAATTCACACACTATGCGGGTAAGAACACACACATAGTGCATTTTATTCGGAAGTACGCGGATTGGAACAGCGTCTCTATCTCTCTTAGTCATCATCATGGTGGTCACTCAGCTAGGCTTTTTTGGAAAATGCAACACTACATGGTGGTGGTCAAGCGGTTAACATTGAAGCTCGAGAGGGCTGTACTGTAGAGATCATTGTCAGAATCCTGGTCAAGGCACCTGTATGTCCAGATACCCTATTTGAGTTCTCAAGTAAAACCAGTACCTGGACAGCAGAGTTGACATTGATGAGGCACATACCAAGTGGAGCAGTCTACTGACCCCAACACACACTCAAAGGCTAACCTATTGGGATTGACTGCTAAAATTAGCAAATTGATGGCTGTGTTTAGCCTTTCCAGTAGCATAGCAAAGTAGTGAGGACCCAGTAAGAGGCATAAGGGCCACAGAAATAGACTTAAGCAAAAAATACAATTTGGCCATCAGTGTGTATGCTGTTTTGTGATCCAGCGCCTCACTCACAAATGCCCCAAATGGATTTTCTAGTCCCGAGATCCGGTAGACATGGCTTAAGGTCTTCCATGCACAAGATCCCAGGTAAAACACCTTGTGGACAAGACTGTCTCATTTTAAATTTTTGTGTGTTTCTTGACTAAATTTCAGAAATATTGGATGCCCACATTCACTCCATTAGGTCACGTGGCAACTGGTTACTCACAGACACAAAATGGAGGACTTGCTACCGTTTCTAGACACTAAGTCAGCTTAACCAGGCGTTTTGTGTTGCTGGACGATGGCATAGGTGTGTCAGTGTTTATAGCTGACTCAGGTATGGTCTGGACTTGCCCTCAGTGGGCTGTACTATGAAGCAAGTTTACTGTTTTATCCTCCAGGGAATGTCAGGACTATAACCACTGATCCCTGGAAAAATCCCTGGATCGAGCATGTATTGTTTTTAAGATGATGGTGTTCTTTAGAGACCAGCAGTCACTCCTGAAGTTACCTGGAAAAGACTGTAACCCCGCTTCGTAGTACTGCTGGAGAACTGTATGCGCTGTAGCACATAGTTCGTTCTGATGGAGTTGTGTGTGTCCAGGTGTGTGCGGCCTCTTGAGGTCAACCAGAAGATAAGCTGGTGTTTGTTTTGTTTTGTTTGTTTGTTTTTCCCTCATAGTTTTGTTTTGAATTCTGAAGGGGAAACGGGAAAGTGTTTTTTGAGGGTTTAGTCAGTTCAGCTTTAATTTTGCATGTTTTACAAAGGCATGATGTAAACAAGAGGATAGTTTGGCCCATTTATTTAAACGAGCAAAAAAATATATATTTGTTTTTATACCTTATCAGTATTTAAAATGATAATAATGACACACAATGTTAGGGTTTTTATTCTGTACATTTCCGAGAGGTCTGATTTCAAATGTTACTGTATGTGTGGTCTTTTGTGTTGATTTGCTCATAATAAAAGGTCAATTACAACAAGTCTCCCTCTCTCTCCCTCTCTCTGTGCTTGCATGAGAATGGCACCATCTTCTTAATGCAGTATGATGTCATCTGTGCTGTTGCCATGCTTGAATTCATGCTCTGTCTTCACAGCTGGCTGTGGGAGAGAGAGAGGGGACTCTCATCAAAATGAACCTTACACAACACTAAGAGCCACAGGACAGCAAGAGCCATCACATCACCACCGCAGGACTGATTAACTCATATTAGATTTATTTCTAGCTGTGTAGGAATGATTAAATAATATCTTCACTGGGTCACAGAATACACAAGGCCTATGGAAATGTCTCATCCCTACACGCAAGGAGAATGCTAGAGGTTATTGTGCCATTGTTAATGCTTGAGATAGTCTGTTCTATGGACTCCGACACAATTTTGTGGGTTTAAATAGCGCTCTCTCGCTGCGGGCGCCGGGAATGCTGGTCAGGGAAAAAAAATCGCAGCACTGCAGCTTTAAATTCCCTGACCCAGTTTGTGGTGCGGCGTGCACGCAAACTGAATAATTGTGACTGCAAGGTGAATGTGAGGAGAATGGTTAATGGCGGGGGCGTGCCCGACCGCCCAGCCTCCGGATTCGCGCGCCATACAGCGCGGTGTGACCGAGCGGTACAGGCTACAACACAGCTGTGGAGCGCGCCTCAGTCGGACCCAACGAGTCGATGCGCTGCCTGTCTGTCATGATTGACTGTCTGTCAATCATATATTATCGACACTAACTACTGGAAGGGTGATTCTGTGAGCAAATGCATGATCGCGAACATTAAACAGGAAAGCCGTGCACCCTCGACCA
The DNA here is from genome assembly GCF_017589495.1 of Alosa alosa. Classification (NCBI taxonomy): domain Eukaryota; kingdom Metazoa; phylum Chordata; class Actinopteri; order Clupeiformes; family Clupeidae; genus Alosa; species Alosa alosa. The sequence continues at coordinate 23,554,084 of NC_063196.1, forward strand.
TTCATAAAAAGCATAATTATACATGCGCGTCCATGTATGCTACATGAAGCAGTATCGCAAACATAGCAGCGTTTATGGGGTTCCCCGTCTCTGCCATGTTATCTACAGGGTTTACAAACACATCTGACTTTGATCTTTGCACAATGCAAGTATATCAAATGGATAACGGATAACTAAAAAAGCATACAGCACACAAAATGGCTGCATGGAAGTCACAGGAGAGGTGGTCTCAAAAATCACCCATACCAACACACTATCCCCTCCCCCCAATGCAGTTTGCTTTGATGTCTTTCAATATTGATGCACTCCTCTTTCTTTACCCTCTCTCCTGTCTTTTCTGCCTCGTTTGTTTTTTCCCTTTTTGCTTAGATCTCATCCGGCTCTTTCTGACTAACCGGTTTCTTGCTTTGTTTGCTTCCATGTTTTCAGTGTTTCTCTCCATCCCATTTTGCCATCTCTCTGTAATTCTTCAGTTCCACATCTCCTCCCTTTCATCTTCATTTCCCATGTCTCTTATAATGCCTCTCCACTCACACCCCCTTACTCCCCTCTGCATTACTGTGTGTGTGTGTGTGTGTGTGTGTGTGTGTGTGGGTGAGAGAGAGAGCGAGAGACAGACAGTGGGGAAAGATAAAATATGTAATGTATGAATGTTTCTCTTTTGATGTGTGTGTGTGTGTGTCCGTTTTTGTCTGTGTGTGCATGTGGGGAATTGGGAAGATAGCCTATCTATCTCTCCCTATCTTACACTGTGTGTTTGGTAGTGTGTGTGTGTGTGGGCATGTTGTGTGTATATATAAACTGAATGCGGCCATGTTCAGATCAGCTCCATCCCGTACCCCTCTTATTAACTCAATCTGTCAGCCTGTCACTCCCACCCCACGCCAGCAGCAGCAGCAGTCGTCCATCAAATGACCCCACTGTTACCGTGACTCCCGCATGTCATCGTGATTTAGCAGCGCCACAGAACCACACCCGCTCCTAATGAGTGGATTAATGATGCTCTCAGTCGGTCATAGAC
>NC_063196.1:23560104-23570104 GCF_017589495.1 Alosa alosa
CAGGGGAAAAAATAGCATTAGGAAGGAAAAGTCATCTGATTTTTATAACATAATCTCTGGAAGATAAGATTTCGTAGCAATAAATTATTGGATATTGCAAGGATGTGAAATTGCATGCTGGGTACAAAGATGGAGCTCTTGCATCTGATGTGTCCAGTTTACAATTAGCTTTGCTCATCAAAGCATCAATTAGCAGGCATGAGATCTCCATGCAAATTGACTCCAGAGGACGTCCTCACTAATGAGGTCTAATGCTGGGCTTGACACCAGAACTGAAAGGGTTCCTAGCTAATGCCTTAAAAGCTCCACATCTGATGCCTAATTTCTGAGAATGTGTGTTTGTGTGTGTGTTGAACATCAGATTGCTATATTGCTCTCCCTCCCTCTCTCTCTGTCGATGTATCTTTCTCTTTCAGTGTGTTCATCTCTCTCTCTCTCTGTGTTTGTGTGTGAGAAAGAGAGAGAGGGAGAGAGAACAAGTGTGTGTGTTTGTGTTTCTCATTCTCACTATATGGTCTAAACTACCAAGTGGAATGAAGATGAATGGACTTTCCGCCAGGTACTCTCTCCTCATGGTGTGAGTTGTGTGTGTGTGTGTGTGTGTGTGTGTGTGTGTACTTTCAGCCAGGTACTCTGTCCTCGTGGTGTGAGTTGTGTGTGTGTGTGTGTACTTTAGGCACTCTCTCCTCATGGTGTGAGTTGTGTGTGTGTGTGTGTACTTTCAGCCAGGTCTCTCCTCGTGGTGTGAGGTGTGTATCTGGCTACACTAGCACTAGTGTGTTCTGGCCAGCATCACCTGTAAGGACCTGAAAGAGCTGATGTCATTTTGGATCATCTTCATACAGTGTGTTTCAGCCTTCAGTGCAGGATGAATGGCGTGATTGAAATGCCATTGTGGGGACAGTAATGGGCCTCTTGGACGTAGAGAAGTGACTATGGCTCAGATGAATGGTCCAGATGGCTCCTCAGTAGCATTTAGACAATATCTCACTCAAATGACCCTTCACACACACACACACACACACACACACACACACACACACACACACACCATATGAGAGACATCTGTGACTGAAATAGAGCATATAGGTACATCGAGATAGCTTTTTGGTGGTGATGCTCAGTTGGGGAGCTATAATTGCATGGTTAAAGCTCTGAATGGTCCAGATCCTTCAAATGTGTTGTACTGTGTTGTACTGGGCTCAGGAATCTGCCGTGTGATTGGTTGCTGGCGGCTGTCTTGGATGTGATTGGCTCTTGGCCAGGGCAAGAACTGAATGTGAATTTATTAATGACACGTATAGAGAAAGATAATCAGCTCAGACAGCCAGACAGATTACTGGAACAGTGTGTGTGTGTGTGTGTGTGTGTGTGTGTGTGTGTGTGTGTGTGCGCGCGAGTGCCATACTGGAAGAATAGAGACAGAGGCATCACACCATCTGTTTCTATTATTTCATCTCTTGAGGAGAAAAAAAACAAGCCTCTATAATCCAATATAAACAACAGATATAATCTACATGCTGTGTGCATTAGTCAAAAACAACAACAACAACATGGCAAAAACAGAAACATCCAGAGAGTAGGGAAAGAATGCTGTGGTGTGAGTGCGTCATAAATAATATTGTAACAGCCTGGAGTAACACATAACAAACACATAACACAGCTGATATGATGTTCCAAAGGCCTGTGAAACATTCTAATGTCAGCCGAAAGTTTTGTTATCGCTACGGAGACACATACAGGTCACAATGAAATAGAACATTCTAGTGTACGTCTTTGGGTTCTACCAGAGCCATAAAGTATGGCTCTGGGTTCTACCATCAGTAGTGTTCCATTATCACCATGGAAGCACTACTGCCACTGTATGACATTCAATTTCTAGTTTCAAGCAAAGATCTTAGAGTGGAGTGCTTTAAAATCTTTGGTTTAAAGTTGGTACAGACATGACAGACTTGTATGATCTGTGATCATAATAAATTAGCATGATGGTGTGCATAGAGATGGTGTGTGTTCATTGCATGGTGTCCATACATGATGTGAAAATAGATGGTGGGGGGGGAGAGTAAATGCATGTGTGTGTTGCATGACAGACAAATGTCAGGAAGGGGTGTGTGTGTGTGTGTGTGTGGAGAGAGAGATAGAGATATGAGAGAGAGCGGTGGCATTGTAATGGTGGAGAAAAGTTTTGACATTCTGCCTCTAAACATTATATTCAACCCCATAACAAGGATGGCCAAGTTTGACATGCCCAGCTGGATTCCAACTGAAGCTAGAATGTGAATGGGAGAGATAGACACAGAAGGAGGGAGAAAAAGAGTGAGACTGAGAGAGAGAAGAAGCGTGCATGTGTGTGTGTGTGTGTGTGTGTGTGTTTGTGTGTGTGTGGTGAAGGGGGAGGTGTTGTTCCCCTGAGTAATTCATTTCATCTAAAAATATTGGGCTTGAAAAGGAGCATAATTGAATTGGGAGCTGTGAGATGGGCATGCTGGTTATTGGGAGCTGTGCTGTGGGATGGGCATGCTGGTTATTGGGAGCTGTGAGATGGGCATGCTGGTTGAATTGGGAGCTGTGCTGTGGGATGGGCATGCTGGTTATTGGGAGCTGTGAGATGGGCATGCTGGTTATTGGGAGCTGTGCTGTGAGATGGGCATGCTGGTTATTGGAAGCTGTGCTGTGAGATGGGCATGTTGGTTATTGGGAGCTGTGCTGTGAGATGGGCATGTTGGTTATTGGGAGCTGTGCTGTGAGATGGGCATGCTGGTTATTGGGAGCTGTGCTGTGAGATGGGCATGCTGGTTATTGGGAGCTGTGCTGTGACATGACGTGATGCGTTGTGCTCTTATGTGCTGTGATGTAGGACCACAGCCCAGAACACCAGCCTTTCATCACTCTAATGCAACCTCAACAAGGCCAGACATCACAAATCCTGTGTGTGTGTGTATGTGTGTGTGTTTGTGAGCGAGTGTATGTGTGTGTGAGTGTGTTCAAACGTACTGTATTGAGGAGAGTTTCACTACAGCTGTTTGTGTGTTAGTTTAGTGCCTAGTGGACCTTTCTATCTCTTACATTGTTTCTATAACACACACACGCATGCACACACTCACACACACACACACTTCCTCATTGTCTCTATTACCTCTATGCTTTCAGCTAACAATCCACACAAAACCTTACCTTATTTGGTTTAGCATTAGTGTACTTTGTATTCTACAGTCTGGATTGCTATTACAGTGACTGAATGAATGGCTATGTGTGTGTGTGTGTGTGTGTGTGTGTTGGGTGGGGGTTGACTGTAGTAAATATAACTATATATATATATATATAAATAACAGGACAGCATTTGAAGGCAAAGAGGTCCTTCATACCAAAACCAGATTGGACCATGTAGATTGTTAAAGGACGTACCCAGTGCATCTAAAGTCAACAAAAAGGATCATGTTCCTACAACAAAACCACAAAGTGCAGTATCAGGCTCACCGGGTACGCATGGCAATGCCAGAGATGAGATGCCCCAAATCCTCACGGGGAACGCATGGCAATGTCAGAGATGGCTTTCTTCATATCCTATTCTCCCTATTATCAGTGAGTTCTAGGATCTTGCTTTATGGTAAAAAGGTAAGGAGGGAAAATTGTGTAGCTTTACATACTGATGTAATGGTCACATACACTCAGGTGAGTCTCGAATACTGTAGATGAGTGGGCCAGGCACTCGTGATGTGTGATTTGGCTTTCCCCCTGGTCACCAGTAAGAGATGAACAGAATAAAATGGTCAGGCAGAGAAAAGGCCATCACACTAAAAGCAGATCAGCCCCAGTGTGTCTTTATGTAGGCAACCAACCTCATCTGCAGGGCAGTGGACATCTGGTCAAGCTGGACAGAATTTACTGAGAGGCCATTTGGTCCATTTATCTGTTTGTTTGTGTGTTTGGATCTGAGGCATGTGTCTCTCATAGCAAACACATTTCCAAAAGGCCTTTGATGACATTGAGGGCTTTTGAATATACATCTGAGCTACTTTAGGCTATGTAGCCAAATATTGGGCTGTGTGATATATTTGGTAGGTCTGTGTATGTTTGTGTGTGTATGTATGTGTCCTCCCTCTGTGTGTGTGTGTGTGTGTGTGTGTGTGTGTGTATGTATGTGTTTACTTTCTGTGTTACTGTGCGTTTATATAGTGTGTTTTGTATATTCTGTGTGTGTGTATGGGACGGGGCAATGTATAATGTGTCTGTGTGTGTGTGTGTGTGAGTACGCATGCATGTGTGTGTGTGTATGTGTGTACTGTGTGTGTGTGTGTGTTTTGCCTATGGTGAGTGAGTAAAGCATGAGTGTGGTTGAGCTGTCTGCTCCTCCATGCTCCAGTTGTTTTTATGTAGAGCACATGCCCCAGTGTTTACTCACTACACACACACACACACACACACACACACACACACACACACACACACACACAAAACATGCACTATACACTTCAGTAACACTCATCATGCTCCACTGGGCTGGCCAGTCAGAATAAGGTGTGTGTGTGTGTGTGTGTGTGTGTGTATGCGTGTGACAGAAAGAGATGGGTGCGGGGAGATAGATAGATAGAGATAGATGGATAGACAGATAGACAGACAGATACATAGATAGATAGATAGAGACAGAGAGCGAGAGAGGAAGAGAGAGATTTTAGATATAGCCTACACAGGAGAGGTGTTACATTCCTAGTGCTATAGATAAATAATACCGACAAATTCTTCAGTCATTCCTCTGTTGCTATGGCCGAGAGAGAGAGATGAGTGTAGGTTATCACAGGTTATCACAGCTTCCCCCACTTTAATCTTTACACAATATCGCCCCCTAGCGTCGGGCGTCTGTTCATGTTTTCATTTCCTCTCAAATTCATCTAGTGGTTGACGTGACGTGGCAAATGCCATATTGTAGTTAACCTATGCGTGTTTTCACACTTACCTGCAAGTTGACATTCATTGCATGTGCTATTCAAATGCTACTTCCTGTGTCGATTATTGCAGAATTGTTTGATGATTAACTTAGAAAGGCAAACTCCCCCTGTAATTGACCTCTTTTGCAAAGTCCACTGAACCTCCCTGCCTGCCTACGTACGCCAAGACCTGAATTCTGTTGTTTCTTCTGCTGTCCCAGCTGACTACAACTGAACTTTGAAGAGAGCACTACTGATCCGCTCCGAAGACCTGCAACCATGGCACTCGTCTCAGTTCTCACACCGATCTTAGTGGCTGTATTGTGCGTGGTTATCGCGTTAGTTTTCCGAAGCTTTCAGAACACAAAGACGACTTCGAAGCCGGAGTCCAAACCCAAGGGAGACGAGAGGCCGTGGGTCGACGAGGACCTGCAGGACGACACTGAAATCAGTTCCAAAGACAACGGTACTGCGCGCGCACCTCGCAACGTTCTCGCGTGCCGTTTGTTTTATGTGCGCATTTTATTAGCTTACTGTTATTGTGGGAATTATATTGTAAGCACCAGTTTAAGCTCCCAGTAGAACTACTTGCATGCAGTAACTCGTTTAGAAATGTGTTTTCCCACTGTTTATACTCAGAGGTTAGTAGAGGTTAGGAGTGGAAACAGGTCTTGTGAGGTTATCCATGTGTAGGTTAACAGGTTCGTTACATGACACGTTTTCCTATTATATCATAATGCGAAATTGACTATTATTTACTTGAACAATATGTGTGTGTGCCTGTGTGTATGCGTGTCCCCGAGTTTGTTTCAAGTCACTAGAGTTCATGGAATGGCAGATCATATTATATTGTATTATATTATATTATCTGTTACTTTGTAGAAAATTGCATGGTGAAGTATATATTTTCTGATCATTGTTTATCATATACATTATACTATGATAAAAGGCTACTTTTTGGTTTATTTAAACAAGCTTTTACAAGCTTTTAACTGAAAGAAACAGTAAAATATATAAGAATGATTGGTGCAAATTTGTGCATTTGTTCAGACAATTAAAGGAATTATCCAGAGTAAAATGCACTTTAGATCAATTTACGGATGATTGGGAGTACATACGTTGAGTTGACATCAAAATCATGTCATTTGGATGTGTTTTGAGAAAGTTCGATTTTACCGTTTTTAGTCAAAACTCGTTAGCGTGGAAGTGAGAAGGGCATATTATTTCGCCGCTACAAAACGCTATTTTTATACCTCTTCTACAGTTCCAAACAACATTGCACTTACGTGGTAGTGAGTAGAGGGTCCCTAAAGCCAAACCGAAGTATCCCGAGGTCTTTATGTGGTCGGATAGAGTCCAGAATGAATTTCATCAAGCCAGTACCTTTCCGGAAATGTTGCCATCTTTGCTGCCATCTTTAGGGGAAAGTCCGTAGGACCTATTGCCAAGTGTGGAGTAACACGCTCTGGAAATTCACAATTTCGTCGCCGTTTTTAAAAAAAAAAAAAAAACATATATAAAGAAATAATATGCCCTTCTCACTTCCACGCTAACGAGTTTTGACTAAAAACGGTAAAATCGAACTTTCTCAAAATACATCCGAATGACATGATTTTGTTGTCAACTCAATGTATGTACTCCCAATCATCCGTAAATTGATCTAAAGTGCATTTTACTCTGGATAATTCCTTTGTGAGAATTATGATTTTATAGATACATACAACATAAGTCACAGTTTGTGTCTGTATTATTGCAAAGAATGATGATTCCTGATTTGTGTCTGCATCCATACAAAGGATCATGATTGGTCAAAAGTTGTTTCTTGAAAGGATTGTGATTGGTCGTAACTAGTGTCTGTATCCATTCAGAGGGTGATGATTGGCTGGACAGCGGTGGAGAGGAGGAACTCCCCCATGTTCCGTACACCCCGACGCGGTACCAGCCAGAAGAGATGCTAGAACGTTCTAAACAGTTCTACTCACTCCTGAACCAGAGGCGCTCCGTGCGATTTATTAGTCCAGAACCGGTTCCCCGGTCGGTCATCGATAATGTCATTCTTGCCGCAGGTACACTTCACCACTTCACCTTTGACCTCTGAACTTTGACCCTTTCACCAGGTTCACATGGGGTGGTCACATCCCCAAAGTATTCCCATACCTTTATGTGCCCCTTCAATGCCTCAGTAATGATGTGTGTGTGTGTGTGTGTGTGTGTGTGTGTGTGTGTGTGTGTGATGGGCTAACTGTATGGTGACACAATGGACTCACTCAACACACAGTTTACTTTTATACTGTCTCCCCATCAAGCATTGCATTTACATTACATTTATACATTACATGTATTCATTCTCTTCTCCTTCTCTCTTCTCCTTCTCTTCTCTTATTCATCCTCTTTTCCTTCTCTTCTCTCATTCATTCTCTTATCCTTCTCTTCTCTTATAAATGATATATAATAATAAGTCTTATAACTATAACTAGTCTATATAACATATATGTCTTATCCTTCTCTTCTCTTCTAAATGAGGTCAGACATTCATGCTACATTGTAAAAGGGAGGCCTTAGGGTAACAATAAATACTGCTTTTTCAAGCACCACAAAACAACTACAAGGAGAGAGTGCAGAGTTTAAACACCAGCTAGATTGTAATCATATTCACACACAAACACACACACAGACACACAAACACACACACATACACACATGCAGAGCACTAATACTTATACAACAGTTGATACACTGAAGATGTCCCAATGAATGTAGGAAATGTACAAATGACTTTGCCCGCATATGATTAGATAATAGCATGTTTCATAGAGAGAAGTTGATCAATACTTGGTCAATCAAATAAAATGATCACTAATTGATCAGATTCCCAGACAGCACCTGCAGGCCTCAGATGTATGTATCAGATTAGCTAGTTTATCAGTATTGATTGATCAATTAAAGTGATTGGTAACGGATTGATTGATTGATTGATTGACAGGCACGGCCCCCAGTGGTGCGCACACGGAGCCGTGGACGTTTGTGGTGGTGTCCGAGCCCGAGACCAAACACAAGATCCGCCTGATCGTGGAGGAGGAGGAGGAGATCAACTACAAGCAGAGGATGGGCAACAAGTGGGTCAAGGATCTGGAGAGGCTCCGGTAAGTGTGTGTGGGTGTGTGTGTGTGAGTGTCTGAGTGTGTGTGTGTGTATAAGTATATATACTCTTTTGATCCCCTAAGGGAAATTTGGTCCCAAATCCCAATCCGTGAATTAGTGAAACACAATCAGCACACAGTGAAGTGAAGCACACACTAATCCCGGCGCAGTGAGCTGCCTGCAACAACTGCGGCGCTCGGGGAGCAGTGAGGGGTTAGGTGCCTTGCTCAAGGGCACTTCAGCCATGCCTACAGGTCAGGATTCGAACCTCCAGTTACAAGTGTGTGTGTGTGTGTGTGTGTGTGTGTGTGTGTGTGTGTGTGTGTGGTGTGTGTGTGAGAGTAGGTATGTGTCTGATTGAGTGTACTTGAGTTTGTGTGTACACAGTGTCTCTGTCTCTGTCTTTCTGTGTGTGTGTGTGTGTGTGCGTGCACCGAGCGTCGTATGTGTGTGATCGAGTATATGTGTTTGAGGTGTTTTAGACATACATTTTAGAACTTTTAGAACTTACTTTACATATACACTGAACTTCTATCCTTTCTCACACCCTCTCTCCCTCCTGCAGGACGAACTGGGTAAAGGAGTATCTGGATGTCGCTCCGTATCTCATCCTGATTTTTAAGCAAGCCTATGGAATCCTGCCCAATGGGAAAAAGAAAACTCACTACTACAACGAGATCAGCGTGTCAATATCCTGTGGTCTACTACTGGCTGCACTGCATGTGAGACACACACAAGCATGCACACACACACACACACACACACACACACACACACAGAGACACACACACAGAGACACACACACACACACACACACACACACACACACACACACACACACACACAGACACACACACACACACACACACACACACACACACACTAACCCTCACATAAACACACAGACACACACACACGCATGCGCACACACAACTTCAAGAACTAATCATAATAATGTAACCTTAATGTACTACGTTGTGTTTTGCTGGGTTGCAAACTTGCAACATTTTGAATTGAGAGGTGGGAATGCTACCAACAGATAAATGCAACCCATGGGTGCTAATAGATAAATGCAACCCGTGGGTGCTAACAGATAAATGCAACTCATCGGTGCTAACAGATAAATGCAACACATGGGTGCTAACAGATAAATGCAACTGTGATAAATGATAAAAGATAAATGCGTCTGTCGCTAGCCCATCTCTAAAGGTGTTGGGGAGGGGTGGCCACTCATTGCACAGAACTTTATATAGATGTCCATCCACACAGAGTGACTTACACATACTCATTTTAACAAACACAAATATACACAACTCCGATGGAACTCATATTTTGTCATTTTTAAAAAAAAGTTCCTGTCAGTCTTTGTCCTCTTCCTCTGAGCTGTCGAGCTAAGCTTGATTGACGCTGCTCTCCTCCAATCCCGTGACAGAATGTGGGACTGGTTACCGTGACGACGACGCCTCTGAACTGCGGGCCACAGCTGAGGGCCCTCCTCCGTCGTCCTGCCAATGAGAAGCTGCTGATGCTACTTCCTGTCGGCTACGCTGCAGCTGACGCTACCGTGCCCGACCTCAAACGCAAACCCCTGGACGACGTCATGGTCTACATCTGATGAAATCATGGTCTATGTCTGATGACATCATGGTCTACATTACCGATTTGGACAAAAGCGTATCCATAACCATAAGCATACATCTGCTGACATTATGACTACATATGATCCCATCAGCATTCTCTTGAGTTAACATAGGGAAATGCTGAACCAACATCATACTTTTTCTTGATAAACTGTAAAATGAATCAGGAAGTATAGTCTTTCTGTGCAACTTGAAATGATTATCCTGAGGCCTTGAGTTGAAAGTAGATTGAATTAAACTCATCCAGTCATGACTTTGTCTGCAGAACCTGGAAGAGACTCTGCTGTTGTAGAT
>NC_063196.1:23575104-23580104 GCF_017589495.1 Alosa alosa
TGTGTGTGTGTGTGCGCGTGCGTGTCGCTATCGGTGTTTGTTGGGGGTAACTGGTTCTGAATTAACATTTCAGCTATCAAACCACCGTGTTACAGTGTGTGCATGTGAAAGTGTCAGCAAATGGTGTCTATGTGTGTGTGTGTGTGTGTGTGTGTGTGTGTGTCTGTGTGTGTGTCTGTGTGTGTGTGTGTGTGTAACTTAACCTTTTGGTCAAAGGTGTGTTGTGCATCATCAACAATGCAAGTATCGGTATCTAATATTCTATGCCATGTTCTATGCCATAATGGATATTATATCTTTGGAACATTGATTCTAAAATATTGTAAACACACCAGTATGTTATGGTCGCTAACAAAAACATGATCTTTAAGGAAGTATGGTATATTTATGCAGACACAAAATCTGTGATATCTTAGGATGAAGGTCAAACATACACTCTGTAGGATGGTTTCAGGATCAGTGACATCATCCAGACAAAGATTTCTGTTGGTCTTCAATCACAGAGAAAAGAGTTAATAGTGGTTCAATAGTGGGATCTGGTTTGCCTTTTTAAGTTGATAACACACACACGCACACACACACATACACGCACACACACACTGTATATTTTTCTATCTGTCGCCATCCCAGCTGGTTTCAATCTGTGTCTGGTCGGCCATCTTGGGTGTTATGAAACCATCTGTCAGTCTCCTGGGTCGTCAGCTCCCTGGTCTCTGAGCTAATTAGCGTGTGGACTAATTACACGGCTAAGATTAGACTGGTCTGAAGATCGCTTCTTTTTAAAGGTGGAAACGGGGCAGCTTTTCCTGTTTAAGATCAGTGTGTGTGTGTGTATGTGTGTGTGTGTGTGTGTGTGTAATAGAGAGAGAGATGGAGAGAGAGAGCCAGGAAGAAAGAGAGACAGAGTGTGAGAGAGAGACACCTCCTTTTAGAAAGTTCTAGAGAAGTCTTCAAATAACTGCACACACACACACACACACACACACATTATACAAAAGAAATACCAGTATGTCGGCATATGTATGACCTTCTCTAGGTTAATGTATGTGTGTGTGTGTGTGTGTCTTTATACTGTGAATATGTGTGTGTGTGTGTGTGTGTGTGTGTGTGTGTGTGTGTTTGTGTGTGTGTGTGAAGATGTGGTGAAGAACGGGGTCATGTGTTGAACAAGAAAAGGTTTTTTTGGACGTGTGCTGGTCCCCAGGGGGTTAAGGACCAGGCTCAGACAGGAGACAAAAGAAGCAGAGGAGAGGTGAGGAGGTGTGTGTGTGTGTCTGTGTGTGAGGAGAGGTGAGGAGGTGTTTGTGTGTGTGTGTGTGAGGAGAGGTGAGGAGGTGTGTGTGTGTGTGTGTGTGTGTGTGTGTGTGTGTGTGTGTGTGTGTGTGTGTGTGTGTGAGGAGAGGTGAGGAGGTGTGTGTGTGTGAGGAGAGGTGAGGAGGCTCACGTTTCTGCCCCTCGCCCCGGGCCATACAGCACATGACTGGATCTGTGATAGCTGTGAGATCCTCTCTCTCTCCCTTTATCTGTATGTGTCACTGTGTGTGTGTCTGTGTGTGTGTCTGTGTCTTGTACGCACATGAGCAGAGTCCAGGTCAAGTTCTTTGGCCTGCTCTTTTTTATTCTGGGCCCTCAGTACCCAAGACAGTAAGTTTGTGAAATAACCAATCGTCTATTTGTTGTTGTTTGTTGTTGCATATATATATATGTGTGTGTGTGTGTGTGTGTGTGTGTGTGTGTGTGTGTGTGTGTGTGTGCGTGCGTGCGTGTGTGTGTGTATGTGTACATAAGAAGCATGCATATTATGACTGTGTGTATATGAGTCTATACTTTTATATGCAGGTGACCCTCCCCCTAGGACTATGGAGAACTGAGAGAGAGATGATTTGTGATTTGTGTACGTGAGATCCCATCCTCCAGACAGGCCTGGTTCTCACTCCGGCTGTTGGAAGCATCAGACTCAGAGAGGAGTGACTCTGGTGGGGATACCAGACAAGCTGGAGCCCCTTGGATTGTGGAGCTCATGGAGAGTCACACAGAAGGACATATGGATGGATAGAGATATAGATAGATAGATAGATAGATAGATAGATAGATAGATAGATAGACAAGAAAGAGAGGCAGACAGGGTGAGAGAACGCAAAAGTGGAAAAGTAGCAAAGACAGATTGCCATGGAGACCATGGAGAAAATAAGAGTCCTTATTATGAGAATGCCAGATGATAACAGTTCGGTGAGGGAATGTCTAGTTGCCTAAGTAGCATGTCAACTCAATGTGCCTAAAGTCTCCAGTGTCCTGCCAGTGTTATGAAACTCTATGAATAATGAGCAATAAGGCCATAACCTACAGGGTTATACATATAATCATTTTCTGCAATAGCTTCTGCTGTCTAGATTCTGAGTACCTGCCTCCAGGTGTATGTGTGTGTGTGTGTGTGTGTGTGTATGTATGTATGACAGAGGGAGAGGGAGAGCTTGTGTATACTAGGTGTATGCACATTCTCTCTACAAACTGTATTTGAGTCTCCTCACAAAAGCCACTGCTTCTTAGAACACCTGTTAAACTCTGTCCCTTTGATCTTCACTGTTACATCACAGTCACCATTATTACATCATCTATGTCTGCCGAGAGACAAAAAATAAATTGCCTTGGCAACTGACACAGCTCTTCATCAGCCTAAATGGAAATTCTGACAGTTCGCTGCAGATGATTGTAGTTTCTGTGAAAGTTGATAGTGCTGACAAGGGGTCTGGTGTGTGTGTGTGTGTGTGTGTGTGTGTGTAGGTAAAAAAGGGAAAACACAACCTCTCTTTTTCCAAAACACGGTATCATTGCAGGGCAGGTGTGGTTCCAGTGCTCGTGGGCTTTAGCGTCCACCCAACCAGAGCGGCCGGCAATGACGCTGAGTCGCTGACCCCCTTTGAAACTGGAACAAAAATAATAATTACGATAGGAGAGAGTCTGTGTTTTGTGTGCCTGTGTGTGTGTGTGTGTGTAAATATGTGGTTTGAGAGGACAATCAGTCACACACACACCCACTACCGCACCCATACACGGACAGGCAGAAGCACGCTCACTCAAATCATGCATAAAAAGGGGCACTTTATGCATTAGTGGGACACATGAAACTGATGACAAAGCACCAGACACACAGTATAACATACACATATACCTAAATGTTCTCACACAGACGCACGCTATGGAATGACTTCACCAGACATATACCTAAATGTTCTCACACACAGACGCACGCTATGGAATGACTTCACATAGCTAGGTGTGATTTCTGACCCAGGATTATCCCATCTTGTGATGAATACAGAGATGTGAATATAGCTGCACTGGGCTTGCATGCAGCGATGCCTCATCTGCCCCCCATGTGTACCAGTCCAGGGCTGGAGGGTCACTGGTAACTTCTCACACCTCACACTCTCGTAACACACCTGCGGCCGGAGCCCTTTACACACATGGCAAACACATCCGCTGTGACTGCACACCGAGCCCACAGCAAAACACATGGGAAGAAGGAGGCGTAAAGCCCACCCCACTGTTAAAGGAACACGCCACCCAATGTCAGTAGTAATATATGTTCTTACCTTAACTTTCACAAGTTGAGTAAATCTTCTCCCGTGTCGGTATGTGCACTCAAACGCTCTGGTGCGCGGCGTGAATGTGTTAGCATGTTGCTATGCTAGCGGGCTCAGACGTAGCCATAGAGGGAGGAAGATAGCAGTAATCAAAAACATCCACGTTTTCCCTACTTAAATACAGTTGCACGAGTACTGTAGTTGATAAAAATGTGTAAGGTCACACAACATGAAACGTGGCGATTTTCCAAACGAATAAACAGGAGAACTACAATGTGTGGCGCAATAGCATTTGGGAGTACTTCGATCTAGCGTAGTAATATTAATTAACACCTAATTGTAGATCCTATCCACCATGAAATCACTATAATACTTCTGCTTGTTATCACAACCCTTCACAATGCATGTTATATGTATATTGTTCACAATCTACTTTACCACTACCTGCTACTTTGCTAAATCAGCTCAAACTAACGCCAGCAGGGCAGGTTGTGTCTATTTACGGATGTGTGTGCCTCGGAGGGGGAGGGGGAGGCTGAGGGGTCGATCCAGCATGAACTCTGTGGTGGATAGGATCTACAATTAGGTGTTAATTAATATTACTACGCTTAGGTCGGCACTCCCAAGTGCTATTAACCACACATTGTAGTTCTCCTGTTTATTCGCTTGGAAAATCGCCACGTTTCATGTTGTGTGACCTTACACATTTTTATCAACTACAGTACTCGTGCAACTGTATTTAAGTAGGGAAAACGAGGATGTTTTTGATTACTGCTATCTTCCTCCCTCTATGGCTACGTCTGAGCCCGCTAGCATAGCAACATGCTAACACATTCGCACCGCGCACCAGAGCATTTGAGTGCACGTACCGACACAGGAGAGGTATGACTCAACTCGTGAAAGTTAAGGTAAGAACATAATTACTACTGACATTGGGTGGCGTGTTCCTTTAAGGTTAAGGTTTACCTCCAATAGCAGAAAATAGTCTTGGAATTAGGGAAACTGCTAGCCTGGAAGTCAGCCTGCATTTAACCCCGCCCACAAAATTCGAGGTCAGGAAATTTTGTCTGGACTTGTTCCATTGAGAAGCCTCTATGAAAACTTGAGAACTGTGCAGACCAATCAAATCGCCTGGGCATCCGCTGTGACCGGACACCGAGCCCATAGCAGAGTTGTGAAGTAGGCTATTCAGCTTGCTCGCTTGCGAGACTCAGTGGCTGCACAGTGTGCACCCACTTCCTTATTTGGGTTTTGGGTTGCCAGGTTTTCAAATTTCTTTTTTTTTTAATTGAAAGTAAGTGATTGTGTATGTGTGGGGTGTATTTCATACACAATCTGGCAACCTGGGAAATGTCAGACTAACAGAAAGAATGAATGGATCAGTGATTTTAAAAGTTTCATGGTCATGCTTATTAC
>NC_063196.1:23582604-23590104 GCF_017589495.1 Alosa alosa
TGATTAGAAACACCTCTAACACACACACACACACACCAAACAAGCCTCAAAAGCCTGTTTGTTTCAAAGAAAGTCATTCCACCCAAACCGTACCAGAAAAGGTTGAAAACGTTTAAAACGTTTTGTGATTAAACATGCCCCTATGTATATTCTAATCTGTCTTGTCAAGTTTTTTCTGTTCAAAACCATGGCTTGGTGAAATACAAAGATAGCCATCTTAATAACTTCTGACACATCTGTGATATGCTCTTTCTCCGTCTGCCTCTCTCTCTCTTTCTCCCTCTCTCTCTGTACGATCTCTAATTTCTGTAATGATCTTTGATGGGTTCGTGTGGGTTAGTAATAAAACAACTCTACAGTAAGGACTGATGCTGATTGATAAAAACAAACAAATAAATGTGCAGTAACCCAGGCAACAACGGCCCCTCATCCATAAATACAGGAAATGTTTATCTCAAATCCAGGAAGTTATCATCAGTATCCCATGATCCCTCAGTGCAGGGCAATTAGAATGGGTCGCACAGGGACACTGTTTTTGTAACTGCGTTACATAAGCCATTTTAACATTCCCAATCATGGACATACTCCGTAACTTCAGGGAGTGTGTGAGTTTGTGCGTTATTTCTGGCGGTTTCTTTGTCTTTTAACCTTTTTTGTGTCGATCACACCGAGGAGTTGCAGCCTGTTGGAGAGATCGGTATTGTCAGGGTATTATCAGGGTATTATCAGGCTAATATCAGGGTATTATCAGGGTATTATCAGGGTAATATCAGGGTATTATCAGGGTATTAAATATCAGGGTATTATCAGGGTAATATCAGGGTAATATCAGGGTATTATCAGGGTATTAAATATCAGGGTATTATCAGGGTATTATCAGGGTAATATCAGGGGTATTATCATCAGGCATTATCAGGCTAATATCAGGGGTAGGTATTATCAGGGTATTAAATATCAGGGTATTATCAGGGTATTATCAGGGTAATATCAGGGTAATATCAGGGTATTATCAGGGTATTAAATATCAGGGTATTATCAGGGTATTATCAGGGTATTATCAGGGTATTAAATATCAGGGTATTATCAGGGTAATATCAGGGTAATATCAGGGTATTATCAGGGTATTAAATATCAGGGTATTATCAGGGTATTAAATATCAGGGTATTATCAGGGTATTATCAGGGTATTAAATATCAGGGTATTATCAGGGTATTATCAGGGTAATATCAGGGTATTATCAGGGTATTATCAGGGTATTAAATATCAGGGTATTATCAGGGTATTATCAGGGTAATATCAGGGTATTATCAGGGTATTATCAGGGTAATATCAGGGTATTATCAGGGTAATATCAGGGTATTATCAGGGTATTAAATATCAGGGTATTATCAGGGTATTATCAGGGTAATATCAGGGTATTATCAGGGCATTATCAGGGTATTAAATATCAGGGTATTATCAGGGTATTAAATATCAGGGTATTATCAGGGTAATATCAGGGTATTATCAGGGTATTATCAGGGTAATATCAGGGTATTATCAGGGTAATATCAGGGTATTATCAGGGTATTATCACTTTCTTTCTCCCGCTTTTTCTTTCACTTGCTTTTTCCGGATTTACATAAATAGCGAACAGCTGATGGACGCGGAGATAACTAGGAATGGCAGATAAATAATGGGAGTCAATCTCTCTCTTTCATCTTCGCTGTTTCAATTGCTTTGTCTGTCGGCCTACGCTGACAGGACCTCAGTGTATCTCACACAGCTGATGCGGATGGACACGAGTTAGAGTGACCGAGAGATAAAGAGCGACAAGAACCACGTCTGAATAACAAAGAGGATATCAAGAGGCAGAAGTTAAGACCTTCCATCAACACAGACCCTCTGTCCTCAAACACTCTCACAAATACAGACACACACACACACACACTTGCTGTTCACTCACCCAGGAAAACAGACATATCACACACACACACCCACTCACTCTTCACACACACACCCCAGGGAAAACAGACATATCACAGCACACACCCACTCACACACAAATACACACAGGCTCACACACACACCCCACTCACACACACACACACACCCACTCACACACAAATACACACAGGCTCACACACACACCCACTCACACACAAATACACACAGGCTCACACACACACCCACTCACACACAAATACACACAGGCTCACACACACACCCACTCACACACAAATACACACAGGCTCACACACACACCCACTCACACACAAATACACACAGGCTCACACACACACCCACTCAATATCAAGAGGCAGAAGTTAAGACCTTCCATCAACACAGACCCTCTGTCCTCAAACACTCTCACAAATACAGACACACACACACACACACTTGCTGTAACACACACACATGCACTCACTCACCCAGGAAAACAGACATATACGCGCACACACACCCACTCACACACAAATACACACAGGCTCACACACACACCCACTCACACACACATTCTCTGTGTCTCCCTGGTCTCCCCCTCTGTCTCTGCCCGCTGAGTGACACACCCTGTGTCTGTGTGGGTGGATGATAATGATGTCATGCTCATGTGTGTGTGTGCGTGTGTGTGATGGTAAGCTGATCCATACCAAGAGGAGTGAGCAACGGAAGCCTTGCTCCCAAAGGAGCCTCCAATCTCACTCTGATCCTGGGTCAGTCCTGCCCTGTCTGAGTCCCATGGCTGTCACCATGAGTCTAATGAACCCCACTGAGCCTTGTTCAGTCTTAAGTGACCGGGCGTGAAGTATGCCTCACTGAAAGAGACGGCTCTGTCATGGTTATTATTCAAGTGGACTGACCTTACCTCATTAACTGGGTGACAAAGAGAAACTTTCATGTTCCTAATCTTTTCTTACTCCACTTGTTCTGCTGCCCTCTCTGTCTCTCTCTCTCCCTCTCTCTCTCTCTCTCTCTTTCTCTCTCTCTCTGTCTCTCTTTTATCTTCTCTCCCAATTCATTTGCTTCTACTCTCTTCCATAGCCACAGCCAATTGTCTCAATCCAACTGAGCGACTCCAGGGATAGTCACATGCAAATAGTAAAAAGCTTTGCTGTGAAAATAAAAATGTTGATATCAAAAATGTTTCATCATAGACTTACAAAATCAACAAGAAGCAAATAGTTGAACTGATTTAATACAATCACACTGAAAGTGACTGAAAGTCACTCTTAGGTGATATAGATTAACAGACTCTCAGTGTTTACTGATTTTATGTAATCACTTTCATGCAGTCATGGAATGTATGCATAATTTTCTTTAGCTTAAAATCAGTCTCAATTTTTGAGTCACTAAACCTAAAACCAGCCATACAAAATGACCTAATAACAGACACAACCATATCCTTATCCTGTGTGTGTGTGTGTGTGTGTGTGTGTGTGTATGTGTGTGTGTGTGTGTGTGTGTATGTGTGTGTGTGTGTGCATGTAAAAGTTTCCTGTGGAGTAGCACTCCACTACTGTGGTGACAGACATGTCCTCCATCCATTACCTCACAGACACAACAGAACTGTGTGTGTGTGTGTGTGTATGTGTGTGTGTGTGTGTGTGTGTGTGTGTGTGTGTGTGTATGTGTGTGTGTGTGTGTGTGTGTGTGTGTGTGTGTGTGTGTGTGTGTGTGTGTGTGTGAGAGAGAGAGAGAGAAAGAGAGTTTGTTTGTTAATCTTGGATGCGTATCTATTTGCCATGTACTGTATTCCAAGCATTCTCTATGTAAATGTATGTCTAAATGTTCTGCTTTGGCAATGCAAAAATATTTGTCATGCTAATAAAGCTCACTTGAATTCGTGCAGCCGTGGCCCACTGGTTAGCACTCTGGACTTGTAACCGGAGGGTTGCCGGTTCGAGCCCCGACCAGTGGGCCGCGGCTGAAGTGCCCTTGAGCAAGGCACCTAACCCCTCACTGCTCCCCGAGCGCCGCCGTTGTAGCAGGCAGCTCACTGCGCCGGGATTAGTGTATGCTTCACCTCACTGTGTGTTCACTGTGTGCTGAGTGTGTTTCACTAGTTCACCAATTGGGTTAAATGCAGAGACCAAATTTCCCTCACGGGATCAAAAAAGTATATATACTATACTTATACTTGAATTGAATTGAGAAAGAGAGAGAATATGACAAAAAGAGAGAAAGAGAGAGGATATGACAAAAAGAGAGAGAAAGAGAGAATATGACAAAAGAGATCCAGGATGAATAGTGAGTAGACTGATGACCAGTTTGTTGCTTCTTCTTCAGTAGCTGTAGGGGTGGACGAAGGAGGAGAAGAGAGATGGTCATATCCCCGCACCACCCAGTCTCCATTACCCATTATCCATTACCCAGTCTCTCCATTACCCATTACCCAGTCTCTCCATTACCCAGTCTCCTCGAAGGAGCAAGTCTCTCCATGACCCAGTCTCTCCAGTACCCATTACCCAGTCTCTCCATTACCCAGTCTCCTCATTACCCATTACCCAGTCTCTCCATGACCCAGTCTCTCCAGTACCCATTACCCAGTCTCTCCATTACCCAGTCTCTCCATTACATAATTACCCAGTCTCTCCATTACCCAGTCTCTCCAGTACCCATTACCCAGTCTCTCCATTACCCAGTCTCTCCATTACCCAGTCTCCTCATTACCCAGTCTCTCCATTACCCAGTCTCCTCATTACCCAGTCTCTCTCCATTACCCAGTCTCCTCATTACCCATTACCCAGTCTCTCCATGACCCAGTCTCTCCAGTACCCATTACCCAGTCTCTCCATTACATATTACCCAGTCTCTCCATAACCCAGTCTCTCCATCACCCATGTGATGGTCTGCTGCCCTTGTCTGCGTCTGTCTTGCTCTGTGCCCTGTGTGTCTTTCTTGTAGGCGTGGCTGCAGACCATCTGTGGAATTGGTGACACCTGGGCCCGGTGGCTCCACGCCCTTTAAAAACTGCTTCCACCCTGTTAGCCGTTGGAGCTTCTTTTCTTTTGCCCTATTGCGTTCTTGCATGCACCACGCATCCATTGTCCACACAGCCACACACTCACGTTACACTACTGACTCTACTGACTTCCACACTCTACGTTTTAGTCTGTCTACTTGCGTTACCGTTATAATAAATTACTTATTATTTTTACTTCAAACGCTGCTTCCTTCATTTTTGCCAGAGAGTTGAGTCTGCCTGCTGCTTACTCAGGATTGCAGGGATTTAATACCTTTTTCCATGAGAATCATGTTTGGTCCATGCGTTTCAAACTTAAGACTGCCTATTTTTCAAACTATGGCCCTGTAGTGGCTGTCTACTGCTGACTGGAGTATTACAGGCGGTTCTTAATCTCTCACAGAGTCAGACCTCAAACCTCATCAAGACTCATTTGTGGAGGAATGCAACCTTCCTCTGTCGACAGCTGTTAGATCAACAAGTTTCTCATGGGATATCGCTACTGCAAAAGGGTTTCAAAAATTGTGAAATTATAATGATCTTTTACCGTAGGCCTAATGTATGCAAGTATTCTATTAAAATAAGGTTTGATTGAAAACAAACAAATAGACGTTGTTAAACCTATTAAAACAATTTAGCGCAATAATTAGAAATGGAAAACATCATCGTCAGTAGGTCTAGTAGGCTAGGCAGTGGAACAAACTTAAATGAATTTACATAATACCAGACTCTGGTTTGCATAGCATGGTTTCAACCTCGGCAGATAAACTCATCCGCTTGTTTCCATAAGTGATGTGCTCTTGACTCCCATTCAAGCACCTGTGCGCAATTATAACTCCATACCCTGACAACGTGGCGGAATATCAACAAACTGAAGTAGCCTATTGCATTTCCGTTCTGACTTGGCAAATCTGATTATCATCTGATGGGTGAAAGAACGAGGACATTTTAAAATACCAAGCCGATTTTAATTCAATTCTAGTTTTAAATTTGCCGAGTTGAAAAGGGTTAATGACAGCTTTAATCAATCCAATCAATCTCTGGAAACAGGTCGGTTAAGGAGTAACGTTAGCGGAGTTTCCCCCTTGTAACTGAACTGTACTCCTTTGATGGCTAGTGATTAGTATGTAGTCCAGTCGTCTCTGAGTTTCAATGCTGTCTGACCACCACTTGGCCCTGGCCCAGACTCACTGAATAGGCGCTTTTCAGAGTCAGTTAAAGACGGGTTGTTCGGGGCCACCGCTGCTGCTGCAGTTGCACTTGAAGTTCAATCGGCACTGCGTGCCGAAATGAAGAACTCCTATTCGCCAGTGGCCGCCAAACGATCGCCAAAGTGGGGCTCTGCATTTGGAGCAGGGCTGAGGCTTTCTCGCAGTACTTCCAAGACACATGGTAAGTGTCAAGTCTAGCCTGTCTACGTTATTTCCTTGGTTCATAGGTCATGTTGCATTTGTGTGGGCAAGGTGACAGCTTTGCTCTTGGAGTTAGTGACTAATGATGGTGCCTGTAACAAGGTAAGGCAGTGTTGTGTTAACTGATTAGTTTGTAAAAGAAACCACTTTGAGAGATTGTAAAGTCCAAGCAGTAAAACTTACCCAAGTCAGAGCTCCTCTGGTGGTCACTGGTGATAGCCCTCATGATGAAGGCAATTAAGCTTTTGGAGAGGAAGAGAAATGGACAGATTGGTAGGTGAGAATGCTGACCAATGATTGTGTGGATCTCTCTCTCTCTGATTTGTTGATAAATCACTGTGGGTTGTGACCTGATGTGTTTGCCCCTGGGCCTGGCGTTGTGTGGGGAAATGGGGAGCTCCAGCATGCAGCCATCTTGCATAACTCAGCAGACATAATAAGCGCTTTCCAGGAATGCGTTCTCATCTTCTCGAGGCACTCTGTGTACAAACTGCAGCGATGGAGCACTGTCTGTGTGTGTGTGTGTGTGTGTGTGTGATATATGGAGCAGTGTGTGTGTGTGTGTGTATGTGAGATATATTTTGTTAGGAGTTGTAATGAGTGATGATGACGGTCAAGATGGCAATAGAGATACCAGAGAGAGAGTCAATGTTTTGTGTGTGTGTGTGTGTGTGTGTGTGTGTGTGTGTGTGTGTGTGTGTGTGTGTGTGTGTGTGTGTGTGTGTGTGTGTATGGGGGGTACTTTTCAACTTTTTAACTGCGTTCTCTCTATTGTATTTTTTATTATGGAGATGTTTTGCTTGTGCATATGTGTACTCTCTGATTGGTTGCAATCAAGGTCTTTCCACAGTTAAATCAAAACACACAGTGGGCAGATGAGTGAAGGTGGTGAGTGTGTGACCCTTACAGGATAACAGGTGTGCAATATGATCACACACACACACACACACACACACCGACACACCGACATCTCCCTCATGTGGTCAGGTAACATGATACACACACACACACACACAACGGCATCCCCCACATGTTGTCAGGTAACATGACACACAAACGCACACGCACACACACACACACACACACCGGCAACCCCCACATGTTGTCAGGAAACATGACTCTGTCCTGTTAGAGATTTAATGTTT
>NC_063196.1:23597604-23600104 GCF_017589495.1 Alosa alosa
CATGGAGGCTGTCAGACTGTTGACCTGCAGCCTGTCCTGATCTATACACCGAGAGTGAATGAAGTTTAGATCATTTTATAGTTTTGTGTAATATGGATGGAATTTGGCGCGGGCCTTTTCATTAGAGGCGGAGTGGCTGCTCTGTTCGCTCCCATACCGCTCACACCACGAGTCTGAGGCATGCTCACTAATAAAACCAAGACCGTTAAATTTCAAAGATATTGGCCATATAGCATAAGTTCGTTGATGGGGATGGAGTTAGCTAAATAATTTAGAAAGCATACACCTAGGCCCGTCTATTGTCAGTCTTGCGCGTCCGATTAGACGCGCAAGTCAACACTGTCCTGAGAGCAGGTGGCTGTTTACTCGGCCGCTTCTCCAGTCAAATTCGCGTCAGGTCAATTTAGCTCCCCGGTACCAAAGAACTAAGAGCAATGGCAATATATTTCACTCAGAACATTTATTTTAAAAGACTGCAACAACAAACAAGCTTGGCAACGTTAACTAAAGGGATCAGTCGGGATTAATTGCCAAAAGAACAAAAATGACAAATCATGCAGTCGGCTAAATATTTTAAACTGATGAACCCAGCATCGGTGCGTCGCATAAATTAAAACACAAATTGAAGCAACAACTTGATCATTGGACAACCCTACCACTAAACCTTTCCATAGGCCTGCAACGTTTATGACATAAAAAGTGGAATATGAACGCATTTCATCACACCTGACAATTTAACGGAGCTGTGGCTGTTCGCGATTTGACTGATTCTTGAGAACGAGGAGCGAGGAGAGGTATTTGCACCGCTTAGCTCCGCTCACTAGCTCTGATTCGGAGGCATATCACATATGTAAAGATTATAAAATCTGATTATTTTCCGATTCATGACACGTTTCTTCTTATTTTTTAATGTGTTCTGCGGAGACGGGAGATTGGCGTTGGTCACGGTTTGGAATGAAAGGGAAAAAACAGGACAAAGTAACACGTTTTTTTCCCTTTTTTTTGACAAGTAGTTAAGGCGGCAGGCTTGTTTTGCCAAGGCGGCCGCCTTGACTGCAAAGTGCTGCGGGAAACCCTGATATGGAATGAGAATGTACGTGTGTGTGTGTGTGTGTGTGTGTGTGTGTGTTTGTATGTGTTTGTGTGTGCATGTCTGTATGAGGGTGTGTATGAATCTGTGTTTGTGTGTATGTTGAAAATGGGTGACCAGTAATGTCAGTATGAAAATCTCCTCTCCCTCAAAGTTTCTTCTCCAGCTGATCATTTATTCATTAAAATAGATTAAAAATAACACTGAAATCAGGCCGTTAGCCATTCCAGATTACTTACACACTGGGACTGGGTGTGTGTGTGTGAGTGATCTGGTGTGAGAGGCGTGCTAGTGTGTGTGCGTGGTTTTGTGTATGTGTGTGTGTGATTTGGTGTGAGAGGCGTGCTCGTGTGTGTGTGTGTGTGGTTTTGTGAATGTGTGTGTGTGATTTGGTGTGAGAGGCGTGCTCGCGTGTGTGTGGTTTTGTGTATGTGTGTGTGATTGTGTATGTTTTTTGTGGCTCCCTCTCTCTATTTGTGTGTTATGTTTAGATCTATGTGTGTGATTTATTGTGTGTGTGTGTTTTGCCATGCATGTAAAAAGAGTGATGATGTTTGTGTGTGTTTTGTGTTTTGTGCTCTGTGTGTATGTGTGTATGTGTGTGTGTGTGTGTGTGCCTGAGAGAGAGAGAGAGAAGCAAGAGAAAAACTGGTGGCAGCCCTTGACCAGCTGATAAGGCCCTTCCTCTATAGCCTGAGCTGAAGGTCGCAGGATAAGAGGTGAGGGGTCAGATGGCATGTTGAGGTCAGCGCCAGTCTCCATCCGTGTGTGTGTGTGTGTGTGTGTTTGCACTGTTTGTGTGTGTGTGTGTGTGTTTGAGAGAGAGAGAAAGAGTTAGAGAGATCTGCAGATCTGCTGGAGCTCCTGTTGCTGCTACTGAACAAACACATTGAAACTAAAACTTAGACCAAGCGGCATGTGCCAACAAGAACCCCCTGAGCTCTAGAACATCTAGACAGGTGGTCCAGGGAATGGAGGAACCCCCTGAGCTCTAGAACATCTAGACTAGATCCAGGGAATAGAGGCAGGAGAGCAAGAAGGCACATGGTGCAGTACAGATGCTGACTGGGATGTGCTGTACTGTCAGGTGAAGGCACACATTCACGGTACAGCTGTTGATTGGGTGTAGACAGGGATGCTGCTAAGAATGTTGGGCCCTGTAAACAATGTAATATTGAGGCCCCCTAATAAATATATTATTGGTCATTATGTTCTATGGGGCCCTCTGTCAGTGCAGGATCTCACTCTAGCTGTGTTGGTGGAGAGTGCATGGCTGGCTAATCACCCTAGCTGTGTTGGTGGAGAGTGCATGGCTGGCTAATCACCCTAGCTGTGTTGGGGGAGAGTGCATGGCTGGCTAATCACCCTAGCTGTGTTGGGGGAGAGTGCATGGCTGGCTAATCACCCTAG
>NC_063196.1:23605104-23632604 GCF_017589495.1 Alosa alosa
CTGAAATGAGATTGCCGAGTCAGTGTTACGGATCTGTTCGCTTGGCCTCACAGACTCAGTGTGTCACTGAATCCAATGGCTTCTATTGTACTTCAGCCTCAGTGAATCATAGTGGTTTATATGTGTGTGTGTGTGTGTGTTTGTGAGAGAAAGAGAAACAGAGACAGAGATGGTGTGTGTGAGTGAAAGAGAGAGAGACAGAAACAGAGACAGAGATGTGTGTGTGTGTGTGTGTGTGTGTGTGTGTTGGTCACCAAAACTGAGCTTTTTAAATGAGATTGCTGATTCACTGCTCCTGATTCATTGGCACACAGCCTTAGTGTCACTGAATCCAACCACTTCTTTTGTGCTAGAGTCTGAATCATTGTGTGTGTGTGTGTGTGTGAGAAGTGAGAGAGAGAGAGAATGAGAGTGAGAGAGTGTTTGCGCATGTGTGTGCTCTAAATTAACCTGGAACAGTTTCAGTTGAGTGTGTGTGTTGAGTATGAGTGTGTGTTGAGTATGAGTTGATCAGTTTCAGTTGAGTGTGTGTGTTGAGTATGAGTGTGTGTGTGTTGAGTATAAGTTGATCAGTTTCAGTTGAGTGTGTGTGTTGAGTATGAGTGTGTGTGTGTTGAGTATGAGTGTGTGTGTGTTGAATATGAGTTGATCAGTTTCAGTTGAGTTTGTGTGTTGAGTAGGAGTGTGTGTGTGTTGAGTATGAGTTGATTTAGCTCTGGCCCCCTGAGACCAGACAGCAGACCAAACCAGGCTGAACCAGGCCAAACTGGAGAAAACTGACACAAAGAACAGTGTGTGTGTGTGTGTGTGTGTGAGAGAGGGGGGTTGTTGCTCTTTTGATTTGAACAATACCCATCAGAGACACCTGAGAGTGTGTGAGCTCACCTGAGGGCAAACACAAACACACACACACCCTCTCTCTCTCTCTCTCTCTCACACACACACACACACACACACACACACACACACACACACACACACACACACACACACACACACACACACACACACACACACAGCTGGTCAAAGACAGTTTCCATCACAACACTAGCCACTGCTCAACAATTTGGAATAAGCCATGCATTAAGATACAGTGACGTGTGTGTGTGTGTGTGTGTGAGGGGCACCTGCAAGGTTAGAGTGGTGACATAAAAGTAAAATACATCCCTGGCCACGACAGAACACAAAGAGATAAAAAGAGGGGGATTGAAAGAGTGAAAGGGACACCCATCCCCGCCTCACAGTGCAGCTGCTCTCTCTCTCCCTCCCTCCCTCTCTCTCTCCTCCTTTATCACTCTGTTTTTCCTCTCTTTCCCTCTCTCTCCTCCTTTATCACTCTCTGTTTTTCTCTCTTTACCTCCCTCCCCCTCTCTCCTCCTTTATCACTCTGTTTTTTTTCTCTCTCCCTCCTTCACTCTCCTTTATCACTCTCTGTTTTTCCTCTCTTTCCCTCTCTCCTCCTCTATCACTCTGTTTTTCTCTCTCCCCCTCCCTCTCTCTCCTCCTTTATCACTCTGTTTTTCCTCTCTTTCCCTCCCTCCCTCTTTCCCTCCCTGCCCTGTTGTCTCTTTGTGTGTTAATCTTCTTTTATCCTGAAGCGTTACATTGTCATATGGATGGAGGCCTCTAACTGTCAACGGACATGTTGGCCTTATGAAATATTAAACATACGGACGCTTCTTGGACGCTAATCACAAGTATGAAAAGTAGCCACAAGTTGACAGGACTTTGCATTCAAAACTACATCAAGTAGCTAGGCTAGGTGTGTGTGTGTGTGTGTGTGTGTGTGTACTGTAAGTGTAAGCGTATCCTTTAACTTAAACCTTTTACCTGGAAAGCTAATCTTGAAATTGCCAAAACACTTCTCAACGACCAACCGAAACTGACACCAGATCCCCTTAAACTCCAACTGAAAGCTGCTAACTGCTAAAGATGAGCCAGATAAAAAAGCAGGTGTACAGGGCAGATGGCTATGCTAGCGTTGCCCATTCTCCTGAAAAGGGCCAAGTCAGTCTGGCACCAAACCTGCATATTCATATTAATCTTCACTCTCTCAATTAAATTCAATTCAATTCAACTCAACTCAATTCAATTCAATTCAATAAGCTTTATTGGCATGAATGTAAATTTTACAGTGTTGCCAAAGCATTCAATACAATAATCTCTCTCTCTCTCTCTCTCTCTGGGTCATGTGTGTGTGTGTGCTGTGTGTAGGATTGGGCACCGAAACACGATTCTAATATGGCACCGGTGCCGACACAAACGAATAACAACGTGGATTTCGGTGCCTCATTTCGGTGCAATGAGATATTGATAGAAAATTGAATATAACACTTCAATTTCATGTTCAAATTTGTCTTATCAATAAATCAATTCATGCTTTAGACCATTTTAATTTAAAACATTTAAAAAACAAAGTACCGGTTCAGGCACCGTTTCGGCACCGGCACAGTTTTAAAAGTATCGATTTAGCACCGGTATCGGATAAAACCCAAACGATACCCAACCCTAGCTGTGTGTGTGTATGTGAGCGTGTATGGTGTGTGTGTGTGTGTACTGTATGTGTGCATGCATGTAAAACAATCAGTGGGTGCACTCCTATTGCTCTGTGGTCTGTATTTGCATGGCAGACAGATCCAATCAGACCAGACCGCCATGCAAAGGGACAGTGGGCTGCTACTGTGTGAGAGTGTGTCTGTGTCTGAGGCTGTGTGTTCTAGTGTGCCCAGGGGTGATCAACATCAAAGCCAGCTTTAGGAACTTCAGGAAGCGCTAATACCAATGACCTCTCAACCTGCATTGTTTGATTTTTGGGATAGAAGTGTCTGCTTTAAGCTTGCATGTAAACGTATATAGATGCAACAACAGGAAGGTTATGAGTTCAATTCCCTATGCTAGTGAATCTGAATAAATGTATCGGTGAATTTAAGAGAATTCAATACTGATTTCTTGTCACTGGAAGACTCCCTCTCACAGAGAAGTGGGTCATTCCCTGAGGCCCCCACCTGAATGACAAGCTCTGTTGTAGAGGTCTCCACTGAAATATCCCAGTTTCTGACCCGGGCACGTCATCCAAATCCCTGAGAGGAGAAAAAAACTCTAGATATGCACACATTCTAGATCTGCACACATTCTAGATCTGCACACACTCTAGATCTGCACACACTGTAGATATATACACACTCTAGATATGCACACATTCTAGATATGCACACATTCTAGATCTGCACACACTCTAGATCTGCACACACTCTAGATATGCACACACTCTAGATCTGCACGCACTCTATATATATACACACTCTAGATCTGCACACACTCTAGATCTGCTCACACTCTAGACCTGCACACACTCTAGATCTATATCTGCACACACTCTAGATCTGCACACACTCTAGATATGCACGCACTCTAGATCTAAATCTGCACACACACTAGATATGCACACACTCTAGATCTGCACACACTCTAGATCTGCACACACTCTAGATCTAAATCTGCACACACACTAGATATGCACACACTCTAGATCTGCATACACTCTAGATCTAGATCTGCACACACCAAAATCACATGTCGAGTCTCAAGATGTCTCTATACTCTAGTACACAGAATTATAGCATATCACCAGTTCTGCAGAGTGTGTTCTTCTGAAGTCTTACCAAATGAGTGGTTTTGGTCATGCTGCTCAATGTCTGTATAATGATTTATGGCAGGAGTTGTTTTTCTCTGTGTGACTGTCAGAGTGTTTCACCCACCGATGAATCACTGCAGCCTCAGCATGGGACCTGCTACTAGCTACACGAATAAACAGCCCCTTGGCAGTCTGAGTCCAGCTCCAGGCAGAGTGGGCCTGACTGCTTGGGGGTTTGAGCTCCAGTCCAGAGTGGGCCTGACTGCTTGGGGGTTCGCTCTACAGCTGTTGTACTTGAGGGATGTATTTGTTTTTGTTCATTCTAGAGGGAAAGTTGGTTGTCAGGCATGTCACGCTGTTGTGGCAGTGGAAGAGTAATAGCGCCCCTTTGTCCTAGATGATTTGTGGTGAACAATCGGCTTTCCAAGTCGGGGGAACATTGGGGGGGTGATTTTGGGGGAACACTGGGAGGGGGTGATTTTGGGGGAACACTGGGAGGGGGTGATTTTGGGGGAACACTAGGAGGGGGTGATTTTTGGGGTGCTCTGCGGTTTTGAATGAGATTCTCTATTCTCTGGGTTCCTGGGTATTTAGTGATTATATTGTTTTTCAGATAAAGAGCTGCTCTTTAAAAGTGCTCTGCATTGTGTTAGCCTGACTTTTAGAAATACCAAAGTTACACAGTATGTTGGTGAGGCATAAAGTGTGATCTGGCTAACATCAATAAAGATACGTACAGCATCCTGTCATACTTCATATTTCTCACATAATTAAGGTGGGAGGAAGTTTGAGCTACAGCTTAGGGCCCTATTATGACATTCTAAAGTGCATCGTCACTCGTCAATGGTTTATTCAAATTTAGTAGGATGTCCAGTTCACATTGGGAGGGGTTTCGTTATCAAACGTGGAGCACATGGCGCAACAAGGTGTTCCTAGGTTTTTTAATCAGTCATATGGGTGTGTTTGGGGCGTAACATCATTTAAACCAATGAGAATGACATCTGTCATTCCCTTTAACGGTGCAAAGTGCGATATGTCAAATAAATGCATCGGTACTTTGGCATTCAACTGCGCATTTGAAGGAGGCTGCTTGCGAGACCGTATGGAATAGTCATTCCTAAACCATGCTTTACTAAAACCTAGCATAGCCTTCACACATTTGCACTCGTCTATTATTTGAACTCATTGGCAAAGTGAAACTAACTTCACCAAGGTGTCAGTCAACGACAAGACCGTTATATGCAGTTACTTTCACTATTGACTGACAATGGGTTACCATCGAAAACATAGGCTGGAAAAAGCAACACTTACCCTAATATTGCTCAAATGACTGAATAAAACAACATTTATCCTGCAGAGGAGTTGCTTATATCTCTATGCTCCATATGTGTCTCTCGCCTCTCCCTTAATCACTTTTAACCATCATTACCAATTTGCTAATGATGGTGAATAACTACTCATCATGAGATGTACAGTATTTCGTAATATCTTTATTCTAATTATGTTTCCCATTGTAATCGTGCAATTTGTAATGTTTTGCATGGACATGCACTGGTGTGCGTTCATGAATGATAGAAGGATGGTGCGTGCACCTGCCAATATGACTGTTGACAATGCGCTCTTAAAATAACATATTCAACTCGCCATAGACTTCTGACCAGGTGTATAATAGCGATAGTTGTTAATTGCCACACCCCCGGGCGCATTGTTTAAAAAATAAACGTGCAAAATACCGAATTAAACTTTGCGCGGGTGTAAAACGAGTTTTACGCCATGCGCCAGTGTGCAAAATACAGCCCTTAGTCTTACATACAGAGACCGCAAAGCTTAACTTGATTTAAAGTGTATAGAGGGCACTGATATTTGCTAAAGGAATTATTCGCTATTTTTATGAAATAATTGCTGCTGTTTTTAAGTTTGGTAATGGCGTGTTTTTAGCCTGGTGTGGTCTGTTATTTTTAGAGAGATTCTGTTGTTTCTGCTGAACTGAAGGCCCAGCTCACGGTCATGTGCTCTTCAACTGTTTATGGAAACTAAGATCACCCGTTCCCACAAAAAATGATTCCAGACCCCTGTTTCACTGATAACAAGCTATTAAGACTGTGTGTGTGGTTGTGTGTGTGTATGTGCACACATGGATGTTTGTGTGTGTGTGTGTGTGCATATTAGTGTGCATGTTTATGCTTGTGTGTGTGTGTGTGTGTGTGTGTGTGTGCCTATTATTGTGCATGTTTATGTATGTGTGTGTGTGTGTGTGTGTTTGTGTGCATGTGCCTATCTATGTGCACTTTTGGTTTTGATGTGCGTATTTCATTTAGTATGACAGCACTGCGTGCCTGTAACCTTACACTCCTGCCAGAGAGAGAGCTGCCGGTGCTGTGGTGTGGGTTTTTGCCCCTGGGGCTTTTTCTGCCCCTGGGGCTTTTTCTGCCGCCGCCTGCCTGCCCTTCCACCCTTCCAACCTCCAGCAGCCTTGGAGAGCAGGAAGTGGACACTGTTTATTTGTGGCGTTGACAAACGAGGGTTTCCTGTACGGGGGAGGAGAGAAATGGACGGGTGTAGGACCCAAAAACGGCATGAGCTACCCAGCAACGGGGCAGCACCCTCTTACTCATGAAGTGTGTGTGTGTGTGCCTGTGCGTGTGTGCATGCGCGCGTACATGCTTGTGTGTGTGTGTGTGTGTGTGTGTGTGTGTGTTTCGTGCATGCTGTGACTTGCCCCTTCACATTTTGATGAAGACTCATTACCAGCTGTGTGTGTGTGTGTGTGTGCGTATGTGCACGCCGAAGGTTGTGATGTATTGACCATGGGTGTCCAATAGTTTTTTTCACCCCTTTGGAACAGTTTTGTACTTGCATTTATGTTGGGGGAGCCTCCTAAACTGTTGGGCCATCAAGCAACTGTCGGATTCACATAGTGAATAGATGGTGGTGTAATTGTAATTGTGGAGTAATTGTTTGTCAAAATAACTGTGTGTATCTGTTTGTTTGTTTGTTTGTTTTTGTTTGAGAGAGAGAGAAAGAGAGAGATTGTGATCTTGTTTATGATTCTGGGGGCCATTTATATCACACACAGGAAATGACAGAGAAGGATACACGGGGATGAACACCATTTCGGTGTTTCCTGGATGACACACACATACGCTCTCTCTCTCCTGTTTTCACACACATGACCTCCGCAAAATGTAAAACGTGCAATTAGGAACGGATTTCAAATGGAGTCGAATATTCAGATATGAAGATCACAAGCCGACATTGTTCACAATGCACATGTAGTAAATACTGGATAGTATTCACTACATTTAAGGCTCATCCACACTACTCTGTTTTTGGAGGGTCGATTCCCTTACAAAAGCATTCAAAACCTGTAGACTTAGTAAGCATTAAAACTTGAACATGACACAGTGGAAGAAATAACCATCACACAACATCTGAAAGCTGGTGAAATGTGTTTTAATGTATGACAACTAGCTAAATTACTGGAGCTATAGCTAGTGCTTATGGTTAGCTTAGTGTGCTACTACCCCATAGGCAGTATATTAGATACCAGCTAGCATGCCAGCTTGCTTCCTCTGGTAAGAAAGAAAGAAACAAAATCCTGTACTATAAAACACTAAATAGTGTTGTATTCAACATTGGGACACACACTAAATAGTGTTGTATTCAACACTAGGACACACACTAAATTGTGTTATATTCAGCACTAGGACACACACTTAATAGTGTTGTATTCAGCACCAGCACACACAATAAATAGTGTTGTATTCAGCACTAGGACACACACTAGTAGTGTTGTATTCAGCACTAGGACACACACTAAATAGTGTTGTATTCAGCACTAAGACACACTAAATAGTGTTGTATTCAGCGCTAGGACACACACTAGTAGTGTTTTATTCAGCACTAGGACACACACTAAATAGTTTTGTATTCAGCGCTAACACACACACTAAATAGTGTTGTATTCAACACTAGGACATTAAATAGTGTTATATTCAGCACTAGGACACACACTAAATAGTGTTGTATTCAGCACTAAGACACACTAAATAGTGTTGTATTCAGCGCTAGGACACATACTAGTAGTGTTGTATTCAACACTAGGACACACACTAGTAGTGTTGTATTCAACACTAGGGCACATACTAGTAGTGTTGTATTCAACACTAGGACACACACTAGTAGTGTTGTATTCAACACTAGGGCACACTAAATAGTGTTGTATTCAGCGCTAGGACACATACTAGTAGTGTTGTATTCAACACTAGGACACACACACCAGTAGTGTTGTATTAAACATTAGGACACACACTAGTAGTGTTGTATTCAACACTATGACACACTAGTAATGTTGTATTCAACACTAGGACACACACTAAATAGTGTTGTATTCAACACTAGGACACACTAAATAGTGTTGTATTCAGCGCTAGGAAACATACTAGTAGTGTTGTATTCAACACTAGGACACACACTAGTAGTGTTGTATTCAACACTAGGACACATACTAGTAGTGTTGTATTCAACACTAGGACACACACTAGTAGTGTTGTATTCAACACTAGGACACACACTAAATAGTTTTGTATTCAACACTATGACACACACTAAATAGTGTTGTATTCAACACTAGGACACACATTAAATAGTGTTGTATTCAGCACTAAGACACACTAAATAGTGTTGTATTCAGCGCTAGGACACACTAAATAGTGTTGTATTCAGCGCTAGGACACACACTAGTAGTGTTTATTCAACACTAGGACACACACTAAATAGTGTTGTATTCAACACTAGGACACACACTAAATAGTTTTGTATTCAGCGCTAGCACACACACTAAATAGTGTTGCATTCAACACTAGGACATTAAATAGTGTTACATTCAGCACTAGGACACACACTAAATAGTATTGTATTCAGCACTAAGACACACTAAATAAGTGTTGTATTCAGCGCTAGGACACATACTAGTAGTGTTGTATTCAACACTAGGTCACACACTAGTAGTGTTGTATTCAACACTAGGGCACACTAAATAGTGTTGTATTCAGCGCTAGGACACATACTAGTAGTGTTGTATTCAACACTAGGACACACACTAGTAGTGTTGTATTAAACATTAGGACACACACTAGTAGTGTTGTATTCAACACTATGACACACTAGTAATGTTGTATTCAACACTAGGACACACACTAAATAGTGTTGTATTCAACACTAGGACACACTAAATAGTGTTGTATTCAAGCTAGGACACATACTAGTAGTGTTGTATTCAACACTAGGACACACACTAGTAGTGTTGTATTCAACACTAGGACACATACTAGTAGTGTTGTATTCAACACTAGGACACACACTAGTAGTGTTGTATTCAACACTAGGACACACACTAAATAGTTTTGTATTCAACACTATGACACACACTAAATAGTGTTGTATTCAACACTAGGACACACATTAAATAGTGTTGTATTCAGCACTAAGACACACTAAATAGTGTTGTATTCAGCGCTAGGACACATACTAGTAGTGTTGTATTCAACATTAGGACACACACTAGTAGTGTTGTATTCTTTTTATTCAACACTAGGACACATTCAGCACTAAGACACACTAAATAGTGTTGTATTCAGCTAGGACACATACTAGTAGTGTTGCATTCCAACATTAGGACACACACTAGTAGTGTTGTATTAACACTAGACAACACTAATAGGACACACACTAAATAGTGTTGTATTCAACACTAGACACACACTAAATAGTTTTGTATTCAGCGCTAGCACACACACTAAATAGTGCTTGTATCTCAACACTAGGACAACACCAGACATTAAATAAGTGTTACATTCAGCACTAGGACACACACTAAATAGTATTGTATTCAGCACCAAGACACACTAAATAGTGTTGTATTCAGCTAGGACATAATACTAGTAGTGTTGTATTCAACACTAGGTCACACACTAGTAGTGTTGTATTCAACACTAGGGCACACCTCAAATAGTGTTGTATTCAGCCAGCCAGGGACACATACCAGTGTTGTATTCAACACTAGGACACACACTAGTAGTGCTTGGTATTTTCAAACATTAAGTAGTGTTGTATTCAACACTAGGACACACACTAGTAGTGTTGTATTCAACACTAGGACACACACTAAATAGTTTTATTCAACACTATGACACACACTAAATAGTGTTGTATTCAACACTAGACACACATAAAATAGTGTTGTATTCAGCACCAAGACACACCAAAATATGTTGTATTCAGCGCCAGGACACATACTAGTAGTAGTGCTGTATTCAACATTAGACACACACTAGTAGTGTTGTATTCAACACTAGGACACACTAGTAGTGAAAGTTGAAGTGAGTCATGGAGAGTTTGTTTTCTTCTGGAAAATGAGCACGTGGCCATAATCATGTGTCATACTACAAGTACAGCAGGCAGTTTTAATTGACATCTGCAAAAGCAAGTTTTGCAGCGTTCTGGACTTTGCAACAGAGGCTAAAGGAACTCGGACTACTCCGCCTGCAACAACACCGACTTCGCCTGCTACTCCTCCCCGAAAGAAAGCCGAGAAGCGTGTGCGAGGGAAGCAGAAGAGGGGCAAGCGAGAGGCGTCCGGGCAGGCTAGCGCCAGCCCAACTTCGCCCAGCCATACCATCCATTCTCCTGGCAAATGTCACGATCACTGGACAACAAAATGGATCACATACGACTGCTGAGATCAACGAACCGACAGTAAGTAACTGCTGTGTGCTCGCTTCACTGAGACTTGGTTAAATGACAACATTCCGGACTCTGCTGTACAACTGGAGCAGCTAGCATGCTATCGAGCAGACAGGGCCATTGTAAAGGGAGGTAAATCACGAGGAGGAGGAATCTGTGTTTACATCCGTGGACGAATGGTGCCGGGACACTGTAGTAGTATGCAAACACTGCTCACCACTGGCAGAGTTTATGATCATAAAGTGCCGCCCTTTTTACCTGCCAAGGGGAAATTACTGCGATTCTGCTAGTCGCGGTATACATCCCGCCTACCAACAACAACAGCGATAAGAACGCTGCTCTTAGTGAACTGTACCAGGCTGTCAGTGAACAACAGATCGGCACACCCAGACGGTTTCACCATCTTCACTGGAGATTTTAACCATGCTGATCTCAAACTGTACTTCCAAAGCTACACCAGCATGTTGATTTTCCAACAAGAGGAGATAACATCCTGGACCTGGTCTACACTACACACAAAGGAGCATACAAAGCCACCCCCCTCCCCCACATTGGACTTTCAGACCATACCACTGTTATGCTAATGCCCGCATACAGACAAAGGGTAAAAGCGAACAAACCGGTTCGTAAGCAGGTAAAAGTGTGGCCTGAGGGAGCCTCCGATGCTCTTCAAGACTGCTTTGACACAACAGACTGGGAAATGTTTAAGCAGGCAGCCACTTACAACAACCGGACAGACATAGAGGAGTATACAGACACTGTAACCTCTTACATCACCAAGTGCATCGATGATGTGACCCACACAAAAGACATCATCACTCGGGCTAACTGGAAGCCATGGCTGACAGGGGATGTCCTCAGGCTGCTGAGGGCCAGAGACAAAGCCTACAGAGCTGGGGATGAAGCTGGCATGAAAACAGCAAGAGCCAACCTGTCCCGGGCATCAAAAAAGAAAAAAAAAGGAATACACTCACAAGATAACCACCCACTTCAAAGACAGCAGGAACGCGACAAAGCCTATGGCAGGGGCATTCAGGCCCTCACGGACTACAAGCCCGCGCCACAGAGCTGTGAGAGCAACATCCCTCTGCTCAACAACCTGAACCGCTTCTTTGCTCGCTTTGAAGCACAAAACAGCACCTGCCCACAGAAGACCCATCCCCTCTACATGAGCAGCCCCTGTGCCTCTCTGCCGACAGCGTGAAGAGGACACTTGCTGCTATCAACACCGTGAAGGCAACAGGTCCAGACAACATCCCAGGTCGTGCGCTGAAGGACTGCGCGGGGGAGCTTAAGGATGTCTTCACAGACATCTTTAACACTTCCCTGAAGCAAGCCATCGTCCCATCATGTTTCAAAGCTGCCACCATCATACCTGTGCCAAGAAAACTGCTCCATCCTGCTTCAATGACTACCGCCCTGTGGCACTGACACCCATCATCATGAAGTGCTTTGAGCGGCTTGTCATGTCACATATCAAAGCCATTCTCCCCCACCCTGGAACCCTTCCAGTTTGCATACCGAGCCAAGCGGTCTACAGAGGATGCAATCTGCTCTGCCCCCTCCACCCAGCCCTCACCCACCTGGAAAAAGAGACTCATATGTGAGATTGCTGTTTATAGACTTCAGTTCTGCATTCAACACCATAATACCACAACAACTCATCTGCAAACTTGACAAACTGGGACTCAGTACCTACCTCTGCAACTGGCTACTGGACTTCCTCTGTCAGAGGCCCCAAGTAGTAATGCGTTGGCAACAATACCTCAAGCAGCATCACACTGAGCACAGGGGCCCCCAAGGCTGCGTGCTCAGTCCGCTGCTCTTCACCCTGCTGACGATGACTGCACTGCAACCTACAGCAACAATCACATAGTGAATTTTGCTGGCGACACAACTCTGGTGGGGTCTCATCACCAAGGGCTGATTTAGACTCAATACAGGTTGGAGGTCGACCATCTGACCACGTGGTGCAGGGACAACAACCTCCTGCTGAACGTCAGCAAGACCAAAGAGATTGTTGTTGACTTCCGGAGAGGTCACACCCAACACCTGCCACTGACCATCGACGGTGCTGTGGTGGAGAGAGCGAGCAGCACCAAATTCCTGGGGTGCACATCAGTGAAGACCTCTCCTGGACCACCAACACTGCATCACTGGCGAAGAGAGCTCAGCGCCGCCTGTACTTCCTATGGAAACTCAGGCGAGCAAGTGCTCCACCAGCCATCATGACCACATTCTACCGAGGCACCATTGAGAGCATCCTCTCCAGCTGTATCGCTGTGTGGGGCAGAAGCTGCACTGAATACAACAGGAAAGCCCTGCAGCGCATAGTGAACACAGCTGGAAGGATCATTGGTGCTTCACTCCCCTCCCTGAAGGACATTTACACCACCCACCTCACCCGCAAGGCGACCAAAATTGTGAGTGATGCAAGTAACCCCGCTTACAATCTGTTTGATCTACTGCCCTCTGGGAAGAGGTACAGAAGCCTGCGCTCCCGCACTACCAGACTCACCAACAGCTTCATACACCAAGCTGTAAGGATGCTGAACTCTCTCCCTCCTCTCCCCCCTCCACCCTCAGCTACATAACATCCTGGACATTGGACCCACAATGGCCGCCTGCACTACTCCACTTGCACACTTGAACACTTGCACACTTGTACACTTTACAACTTGGTGTTGTTGTCCTGAAAACACAACACTTCTGCTGCTCTTACATAACTTGCACCACTATGCCACTTTCTTTATTACTTAGGTCAAACAGAACTACCCAAGCCTTTTATTGGCCTGACTTTGCACTAGTATTTTATTGACTGTCTATGCACAATTTCAACCAAATTTTGCTGCTCTTATTTTTTAATTATTATATTTGCCCTCTTATTTACTTATTTACTTACTTTTTTGTTTACTTGAATGTTATGTTTGTCTGTGGACTTAAATTGGTAAAATATGTCTTGTCTTCACCGTGGGATAGTGAGAAACGTAATTTCGATCTCTTTGTATGTCTGGAACATGTGAAGAAATTGACAATAAAGCTGACTTTGATGTGATACCAGCACAACGAATCAGGGAAGGAGACAATGTTCAACAGGAAGGGAACATGGACTTGTACCCTTAAGACCCTTAGCACCAAAGGTGCGCATGGCACCTTCACGGCCTCCCTCTTTCCACTCAGAAGGATCTCTTAAGCAGCAACAACCTCTTAGTTCATATTGTCAGCTGGCATATAGCAGCTGCAGTGGACAATTATTTGATGATGGTGATGATGATGATGACTGTATTGTATGATATTCTCAGGGTCCCTGCAATATAAATGGTACTGACAGTAGTTTTGAGAACATGCCGGGACCCAGTAAGCCCATGACATTCTCTATTCCTGTATTGACAAGAAATAGAACACAAATGCATGGAGCTTATAGGGTAAACCAGTCCAATCTCCTACCCGTACCAATTCAACCTCCGATTTCCCACATGGACCATTTTTCCCCAACACTTACAGCAAAACTAGCACTCCTAAATATCAGATCTCTTTCAAACAAATCATTCTTAATTAATGATCTAATTTGCACACACAACCTTGATTTTTTACTTTTAACTGCGACATGGTTAGATCAAGCAAACAGTGCTGCTACTGTCATTGAATCAGCTCCACCAAATTTCATTTTTTTGTGTGCTACCAGAGCAAATAAAAAAGGTGGGGGGATAGCCACAATTTTTAAGACGTCTTTTCAGTGCAATCAGTCGTCATTCGGTGACTTTACTTCATTTGAATATCTGTGTGCACGCATTAAGTCTTCTCCTCAGATTTTATTACTGACAATTTACAGGCCTCCAAAACATTCAGCAAAAGTTTTTCTTGAAGAGCTAGGTAAACTCATTTCAGTCATTTGCATAGAGTTTGACTGTCTTACAGTATTATATCAGGGGATCTAAACTTGCATGTGGATAATCCTGAAAACAATTACGCCAAGGAATTCATTGCACTAATCGATACTTTCTCCCTAACACAGCATGTACAGGGGCCAACACACTCTCTCGGCCATACCCTCGACCTTGTTATCACAAAGGGTCTCGATGTCTCTACAGCTGTTAAAGACCTGGCCTTATCTGATAATTTCTGCGTGTTCTTTGATGTGTCTATGTCCCCACACACTCAAAACACAGCTATGATTGTAAAAAGGAGAATCATAAATGATCAGACAAGTGCTTTCTTTGAGCAAGCACTTTCACTAAAGTCAAGTCAACTGTCAGACTCTGTAGAAGACTTATTTGATCACTTTAATGCAAAAATGGCAAACAGTATGGATGACATTGCTCCATTACAATTCAAGAAAGTTAAGGACAAACAGAAAGCACCATGGAGACAAAATCCAGAAGTTAAACTTGTGTGTGAGTGTAGGAAGACTGAAAGAAAATTGCGTAAATACAAACTTCAGATCCACTATGAAATCCATAAAGAGATGCTCCGCACATATAACCCTCACAATTAGCGCCTGAACTTCTCTCAACTAATAAATGCAATGAGTTTTCATCTTTTTTTAAAGGTAAAATTGACAAAATCAGACTCAACATATCTGCTCAACAACAACCTGAACTTCCAGCAACAAACAGACGGAAACTAAACTTGATGTCAGAGTTCAGCTTGATAGACTACGAAACACTTGAAAAAACGGTACAGAATCTCAGCTCTTCCACATGTGTCTTAGACACTCTGCCTACCAATTTCTTCAAAACTGTTTTTCATCTCATAGCGGCGGATGTCCTTCAAATTGTAAATGTATCACTGCTGTCTGGCACTTTTCCTAAGTCACTGAAAACAGCTGTTGTAAAGGCACTTCTCAAGAAGAATAACCCGGATGCCTCCATGCTAAACAATTACAGGTCCATATCCAATCTACCTTTTATTGGCAAAATTATTGAAAAAGTAGTCTTTAATCAATTAACCACCTTCCTAACATCAAATGGGTATTTTGATTACTTTCAGTCTGGTTTTCGGGCAAATCACAGCACTGAAACAGCTCTCATTAAAGTTTCCAATGACATACGCCTAAACACAGATTCAGGTAAAACATCAGTCCTAGTGCTACTGGACCTTAGTGCTGCATTTGACACTGTTGATCACAATATTTTATTACACAGACTAGAACACTGGGTTGGATTTACAGGCATAGTTATCAGCTGGCTAAAATCATATCTACAAGAAAGGAGCTTCTTTGTTGCCATCGAAACTGTACCTCAACACCAACGCCCTTGACCTGTGGTGTTCCCCAGGGTCGATCTTAGGGCCACTATTATTCAACCTCTATATGCTCCCACTTGGACAAATCATCCAAAATAACTTGATTTCATATCATAGCTATGCAGATGACACACAAATTTACTTAGCTCTGTCACCAAACGACTATGGTCCTCTTGAATCTATGTGTCAGTGTATAGAACAAATCAACACCTGGATGTCTCAACATTTTCTTCAGCTGAACAAAGAAAAAACTGACGTAATTATATTTGGTAAAAAGGAGGAAAGACTTAGGGTTGCCACTCTCCTTGACACAAAAGGGTTGAAGGCAAAGGATACAGTTAACAATCTTGGTGTAATTAATTGACAGTGATCTAAATTTCAACAGCCACATGAAAGCAACAACTAAATCAGCTTTTTACCACCTCAGAAATATTGCCAGACTCAGAGGGCTGATGTCAAAATATGACTTAGAAAAACTCATTCATGCATTTATCTCCAGCAGGGTTGATTACTGCAATGGACTGTTCACAGGCCTTCCTAAAAAGACTACTAAACAGCTTCAGATGATACAAAATGCAGCAGCTAGGATTCTAACAAAACTAAAAAAAAGAACTGACCACATTACTCCAATTCTTAAGTCCTTGCACTGGCTTCTAGTAAGTCACAGAATTGACTTTAAAGCTCTATTGCTTGTTTATAAATCAGTAAATGGAGCAGGAGCTAAATACCTGTCAGACATGCTTCAGCAGTACACACCTTCTCGTCCTCTCAGGTCCCAGGTGAAAAACCTGCTAGTAAAACCTACTGTTAGAACTGTACATGGTGAAGCAGCTTTTAGCTGCTATGCGGCTCAGCTGTGGAATCAACTTTCGGATGACATCAAAAAGGCCCCAACTGTAGCCAGTTTTAAATCTAGACTTAAGACCAAACTGTTCTCAGATGCTTTCTGCTAACTGTGCCGAGTTACAAATTCTGAATCTGCCTTGATAATTATTCTACTTTATCTTTTATTATTTTTTTTACTACTTTTGCCTTTGTTTTTTGCTTACTAATTATACTTTATTTTTACATTATTTTACCTTGTGTTTTCTTTTTTCTTTTTATTATGATATTATGATCTTTACCTTTTAACTATTCTTTGACTATATTGCCTTTCTATGCTTTTTATTTGTTATTATTGTTTGGTTTTGTTTATGTAAAGCACATTGAATGACCTCTGTGTATGAAATGCGCTATATAAATAAACTTGACTTGACTTGCATCGCCCTGACATTTAAGTGCTTCAAGTTTCGCACCACACAGGAGAATTAAAGAAACATCATTAGTGCGGCCCCTTGCTAGGTGTTAGTCTACCAATGCATTAGTAGTAGGGGGCCCAGACGTGGGTAATCCCTAGTTAAAGAAATCTGACATTTTGTTCACACATACAGCCCTCCTATTTAGTATCAGGAGTTCATTGTGTTTCTGAAAACGGTTTTCTTTTCTCTCTCTCTGCCCCTTCCCTCTCTCTCTCCTTCTCTGTCTCTTTGTGTGTGTGTGTGTGTGTGTGTGTGTGTGTGAACTGTGTGAATGATTGTATGTCAGGGAAAAAGCGAAAGTATAAGTATATATACTTTTTTGATCCTGTGAGGGTAATTTGGTCTCTGCATTTATCCCAATCCGTGAATTAGTGAAACACACTCAGCACACAGTGAACACACAGTGAGGTGAAGCACACACTAATCCCAACGCAGTGAGCTGCCTGCAACAACAGCGGCGCTCGGGGAGCAGTGAGGGGTTAGGTGCCTTGCTCAAGGGCACTTTAGCCGTGCCTACTGGTCGGGGTTCGAACCGGCAACCCTCCGGTTACAAGTCCGAAGTGCTAACCAGTAGGCCACGGCTGCCCGGATGAGTAGGTTTACGCTAGAAAACAACATTTTCTGTATTGTCTCAAGAAAGAGTTGAATTTTTGTGTGTGTGTGTGGCCACTACTCTTGCTCTTTGAGACAAAAGATAAGTGATGTTACCTCCCTCTCTCTTGTTTAAATGTATGTGTATGTGTGGGCATTACTCTCTCTCTCTCTCTCTCTGTCTGAAACAAAAGAGAAGTGATGTGGCCTCTCTCACTCTCTCTCACTCTCTCTCTCCCACTCTCGTCTGTGTGTATGTGTGTGTGCACATGTTGCTTTTTTTGTAAGGGAGTTGTAAAGTGTGTGACTCCTGCTGAGCTAAAGGAAGCTTTTAAAAGCTTAACATGTCAGTCAGTAAGTCCGTTACTCACACTGATGCAGTCCAGTCACACACTCTAGGGAAAAACATGTCTGTGTGTGTGTGTGTGTGTGTGTGTGTGTGTGTGTGTGTGTGTGTGTGTGTGTGTGTGTGTGTGTGTGTGTGTGTCTACGTATACGTGTGACATGTTTTTGTGTGTATCTTCAGACATATGTGTGCATATGTGTTTCTATATTCACGTCTGTGTGTGTGTGTGTGTATGTGTTTAATGAGCTACACCCATGACTTTAATGCCCAAGTTCACGTCCGTTGCTAACCCCACTTTGACAGACTAGATTTAAGGACGGAGCTGGAAATGGAGCAGTCAGAATGAGAACAGGATACACCACAAGGCTTTACAGAGGAGGCACAGCGTCTTGTGGCTAGGATTTAGGCTATCTCTACCCCCGAGCAAAACACACACACACATACACACTTACCTCCAAACACACAAAAATGTATATCTCTTTGTCTCTGTTTCATTCAAGAAGTAAGGGTAGGTTTGAGCACTGTTTAAAATATATCAGTGACAGAATCTCACACCTCAGCTTTCTATAACAGTGCAGAAAAACATCCTAGTTTGAAATCTCTCTCTCTCTCTCTCTCTCTCTCTCTCTCTCTCTCTCTCTCTCTCTCTCTCTCTCTCTCTCTCTCTCGGCCTATCTCTCTGTCTCTCTCTCAGCCTCTCTCTCTGTCTCTCTCTATTAGTGTGTGGGTCTGTTAAGTATTAGGGTATTAGTGTGTGGGTCTGTGAAGTATTAGGGTATTAGTTTGTTTGTCTGTGAAGAGTGAGGAGTGAGCTGGTGGAAGTGAAGTAAAGTGATTTGAACACTTACCTGTGTCCTACTGGAGACCACACCTCCAGGAGTGCT
Source organism: Alosa alosa (assembly GCF_017589495.1). Lineage (NCBI taxonomy): Eukaryota > Metazoa > Chordata > Actinopteri > Clupeiformes > Clupeidae > Alosa > Alosa alosa. The sequence continues at coordinate 23,623,846 of NC_063196.1, forward strand.
TCCGTTTGAGTGCGTCTACACACGGGAAGGTTGTGGGATCCACCATTCCACAGCCACAGGCTGCTCTAGCGTGAAACGCACACTTTACTGGTGTCTCCCCATAGACAATCCCAACTCAACACAGCCCTGCCTTCACTAGCCAATCCCAACTCAACACAGCCCTGCCTTCACTAGATAAGAGAAGGTTCAACTAGAGCTGTCACTTTTGTGAAAAAATCCTGTTCGATTTTTGAGACATAAGTGTTCATTGAATCGATTGTAAAATCGATTTTTTATGTCTAAAGACGTTTCCATTTTCAACGCCAAATATAGGCCAATCCACAAACCACTAACAGGCATTAGGGCCAATAATGTAAAGAGGGCGCTTGTAGACGCAAGCCAGCAATATTTCTGATGATTTATTGGCGTGAAGTTTCGTGCACAATGACAAACAGGAGTGCGGTGTCCGGTGCGTAAAATTGGTGGGAATTTTCTTTTTAGCTTTCGCAATGCTTACTGCACTTCGGAATTCTTTTAGATTCTTATATTCTTGTTTGTGAATTTTGTTACATCTATCTTTTTTATTTGTTTAATTCGTTTAAAATTAATAGTGTACATATTGGGTTAAAATCGATTCCCTATTTTAGTTTTCGAAACTTGTGTTATTTGGTCCAATCGATTGTGCAATCGATTTTCGAACGTAAAGTGACAGCCCTACCTTCACTTGAGTTAATTCATCTGACGATTATTTTCTCAATTAATTAGAGTAGTTGTATAATTGATAAAATGCTATAAAATTGTGAAAAAAATGTAATAAACGTAATCATTTTAATGTAATAAAGCCAATAACGTAATAACGGCTAATAACGTAATAATTTTAATGTAATAAAGCCAATAATGTAATAACTTGCCAATAATGTAATAACATTTCTGAACCAATAACGTAATAACTTTTTGGCAATAATGTAATAAGTTATTACATTATTGGCTGCTACAAATGCCAAAGAATGTTTCCCAAAGCCCAATAATATGTTAAATGTCTTGAAATGCCTTGTTTAGCCCAATAATATGTCTTGAAAGGCCTTGTTTAGTCTGCACGGCAAAGATAGTTTGCTGTCATAGAGGAGTAAGTAAGAAGAAAATATTCAAGTTAAAGGAAAAATCTGTGAGATGATGACACAAGACCAAGTTTCTTCACACAGTTATTTCTGAAAAAGAGGCCCGGTAATTCAGGAGCTGCCTCATGGTCCTCCCTATTTACGTGTGTGTTTGTGTGTGATCGGGCATGTGTGTGTGTGTGTGGGCTTTTTAAGCCGCTCTCACTCCATTCATGATAACACCCAAATTCCCCCTGGTCCATGGTCTGAATGAAGACACACAATAGGCGATATTTCCCATTATTGGGTCCCATTGTCACACGCCACAGTGGCATCACCAGCAGAATGTGTTGCAATTTCTAACAACCTACTTCTGGTCAAATGGTGTGTGCATGAATGTGTTTGTGACTTTGTGTATATTTCCTGTGTGACTTGGACAGTGTGTGTGTGTGTGTGTGTGTGTATGTATGTGCATATGTGTGTGAATGCATATGTGTGTGGTAAGAGAGCCACCAAATTTGTGGTCCGTATATGTGTGTTTTAATGGTGGGGTGTGTGTGTGCCTGTGTGCGCACGTGCATGTGTGTTTGTGAATCAGTGTGTGTGTTGTGACTGAGATTGTATGTGTGTGTGTTCTTGCATGCTTTAGAGAGTGAGTGTGTGTGTGGGTGTGTGTAATAGTGCATGTGTGTAACAGCTGGATGTTGGTCTTTAAGTGTATCCCTCTGGCTGGACAATGGAAAGGCCTCAGCTGGCCAACTCCTGCCTGGACCCTGCTGCCATTGTGCCCCTGACCTTAGCAGATGTGTGTGTGTGTGTGTGTGTGTGTGTGTGTGTGTGTGTGTGTGTGTGTGTGAGTGGGTGTGTAAGTGTGTGTGTGTGTGAGGGTGAGTGTGTGTGTGTGTGTGTGTGTGTGTGTGTGTGGGTGTGTAAGTGTGTGTGTGTGTGTGTTTGTTTGTCAGCAGGATCATTTCCACACATGCACACGTGGGCTCGTGTGGACAAACACTTGTGATTATGCGTAAGCACCTGTGCTTCTCTGTGTGTGTATGGTGGGGGGGGGATTCCTGGGTGTGTGGAAGAGAGTCCCTTTTGTGATGAATGTCTATGAGGCATTGGAAATTCCTATGGAGTGAGAGTGTGTGTGTGTGTGTGTGTGTGTGTGTGTGTGTGGCCTGCCATTGTGCTCTGGGACCCCAGCAGATGTGGCCTGAACAATGAGCTGTGTAAATAAAAGGAAATAGGGTATAAATAGCCCCCTCTGTGCGCCTGTGTATGTGTGTGTGTGTGTGTGTGTGTGTGTGTGTGTGGGTTTAGCACTGTGATGGCTTGTAGTAACGTCTGACCATACACTTTTCTGAGGCCTTCTCGCTCTCCTTTCCTTTGCCTCTTCCTCTCCTTCCTCTCTCTTCCTTCATGAGGAGTAAAATAACCTACCACACACACACACACACACACACACACACACACACACTCTCTGCTACTGATGTACGATTACTAAGTGTACATTGTTTTCTACTATGACCCAGCACACAAGAATTGTTTACTACAGATTGTTTATTAGAGATTGTGATGACATTGGCTGTGTTGTCCATATGCGGGACAAACTATAGAATGTGTCTTATAATACTTACGGTCTCGTAGAGCTGTGTGTCCCTTCAACACATGTCTTCAGGTGCTTTTAAACTTCTGAGCCCTGGTCCAGAAAACCAAGGGAGCGAATGTCGCTAAAAATATGCACACAGACACACACACACACACACACACACACACACACACACACACACACACACTCGTTTCCAGGACACCGCCTCCCTAGCTAGGCTCAGTAGAAGTAGGCCACTGCTGAAGTCTGATAAAGATGTGAAGGTCCTTGCTGAGACTCCTTCACTTCAGGAAAACACACAAACACACACATTCACTTGCAGAGCAGAGCCATGCCAAAACAAGTGTGAGTCTCCTCCACCTCTTATTAAAACATCTCTGGCCTACAGCTGGACAATGACGGACAAACACGAGAGAGAGAGAGAGAGAGAGAGAGAGAGAGAATAACATTTGCTGGTGTACTTCTTATGGTTCCGTTATTTGCGTAGACACACACACACACACTTGTAAGTCTTTGATTTTGGGTGTAACGGACGAGTCACAGTCTCCATAAGAACCTGATGATTCTAAGGGGACGATATGCGAGTTGGCCGTTCGTTTAAATCCTAAGGGGACGATATGTGAGTTGGCCGTATGTGTTTAAAATCTATGTTGCTATAACATTTATCATTACTAACAGCATCAATTTCATGTGACACAGAAAAAGTAAATCAACACCAGTGAATTCGCAGGCGCAGCGCAACAGTGACCATCTTTGTCCTCTGGAGACTTGACATGAGAGGGTTGGTGTCTTCTCTGACTCAGCTCCATCGGCGGAGTTCTGTTTGTTTATTGTTTGTTTTTGTTGAGCTGTAAAATGTAAACACGTCCTCTGTGTTATCTCTTTTTCAATGAAGGTGGTGCAGTCTCACTGCCTAATAAGGCCTTAATTGCAGCTGTTACCTACTGAACACAGACGTCTGAAACACACACACACTCATACACACACACACACACAGACACAAACAGAGTGTGTGTGCGCACAAGTTTTGCTTTAGTAGCTAGCCGAATCCCGTTCCCACACCTGCACTTCAAACATCACATCACCCCTGTCTTTGCTCTCATTTCACCACTGACACTGCTAAGCTGAGCTAAGCATTTGTGTGTGTGTGTGTGTGTGTCAGACGTCTTGCTCTCTGCCTCTCTCTGTATGTGTGTAATTTAATGTTTTCTTACTCTCACTGACTCTCTGTGTGTGTGTGTGCGCGCGCGCGTGCGTGTGTGATGAAAGTAAGATGGGAAGAGGAACATTAGCTGGACTGAGAACTGACAAAACACAACCACATACACACACACACACACACACACACACACACACACACACACACACACACACACACACACACACACACACACACACACACACATCTGGTTTCCAAACACCCATTCACACACACACACACACACACACACACATACACATACACATACACACAAACATAAATAAGCACTCACACACTCACAGACACACAATCACACACACACACACACACACACACACCTAGAAACTTAATCACACATAAATACACTATGACTCTGCCTTGAGATGATCTGAACAATCCATTATGTTCCCACCCTCTTTGGTGGCTCTCTTAGTTAAGACCTACGTCATCGCACTGATGGTCAGGGAGATGACCTGTGTCCCAAAGTCTTTACCTCCTCCCTCTCTCGTCAGCTGTTCTCTCTCTCCACCCCTCCCCTCTCTCCCTCCTCTCTCTCTCTCTTTCTCTCTCTCTCTCTAACTTCTACCTCTCTTACTCGTCCTAGTTCCTGCATTCTGTGACAGCGCCCAAGGGAGCAAGTGGGTGTGTGTGTGTGTGTGTGTGGGGGTGGGATGGGTGTTGGGGTAGATAGAAAGAGCTAGCAGGTCTGTGTGTGTGTAAGTAAATGTGTGTGTGTGTGTGTGTGTGTGTGTGTGTGTGTGTGTGTGTGTGTGTGTGTGTGTGTGTGCATATGTGCGTTGTCATTGAGGCTGCCCCATGCCCCAATTCAATGACACACTTACATTAAAACTCCATAAAGCACCAGATAGCCAAGATGTATGTAAGTAGGAAAGAGGCGAGAAAGAGAGAGGGAAGAGAACAGAAAGAGAGAAGAGAATGGATAGAGAGAGAAGAGAACAGAGAGAGGGAAAGATATTAAGTTGAGAAAGAGCAATAACAAGATCAGAGGGGGGGAAGACAGACAGAGAAGAAGACAGAGAAGAGAAAAGGAGGGAGAGAAACAGTAGGAGATAAGGAGATATGGAGTCGTTTAATAAAGAGATAAATGTACTGAAACACTGGTTGTTGAAGTAAGGGATAATGTATTGTCCGCCGGTCATTATCATAAAATTAGTACCGACAGGGCGAACAGGACCCCGACACGCAGCAGAGCTGATAATGACCGGCGGACAATACATTATCCCACTTATTACATGGCTACTTGCCAAAACGAGTCAAGAAACTTTTCCACTGAGAAAACAAATAGTTTGCCACACAAATAGAACTTGACTTTCGACTTTTGTTTTTATTGTGATGATGGTCAGTGTTTGTGTGTTTGTGTAGTTTTGTTTATGTTCTGAAACTCAATAAAAAGTTAATCACAAAAAAGTAGATAAGGAGGGTAAGTAGAATAGATGGGGAGAGGAATACTGTAGAATAGATGGCCGTCACTCGAGTAAGGCTCAGGGTTAGAAAAGGAGTCACTTTAAGACTCAGGGTTAGAGAAGGAGTTACTCCAGTAAGACTCAGGGTTAGAGAAGGAGTCACTCGAGTAAGGCTCAGGGTTAGAGAAGGAGTCACTCTAAGACTCAGGGTTAGAGAAGGAGTCACTCGAGTAAGACTCAGGGTTAGAGAAGGAGTCACTCGAGTAAGACTCAAGGTTAGAGAAGGAGTCACTCCAGTAAGACTCAGGGTTAGAGAAGGAGTCACTCGAGTAAGACTCAGGGTTAGAGAAGGAGTCACTCTAAGACTCAGGGTTAGAGAAGGAGTCACTCGAGTAAGGCTCAGGGTTAGAGAAGGAGTCACTCTAAGACTCAGGGTTAGAGAAGGAGTCACTTTAAGACTCAAGGTTAGAGAAGGAGTCACTCGAGTAAGACTCAGGGTTAGAGAAGGAGTCACTCTAAGACTCAGGGTTAGAGAAGGAGTCACTCTAAGACTCAAGGTTAGAGAAGGAGTCACTCTAAGACTCAGGGTTAGAGAAGGAGTCACTCTAAGACTCAAGGTTAGAGAAGGAGTCACTCGAGTAAGACTCAGGGTTAGAGAAGGAGTCACTCTAAGACTCAGGGTTAGAGAAGGAGTCACTCGAGTAAGGCTCAGGGTTAGAGAAGGAGGAATAAAACAAGGGAATAACTAGGATTATTAAAGGTGCTCTAAGCGATGCTGGGTAACGTCACTTCTGTTGACTTTCAAACAAAACAGAGAGCTAGCTCGCTACTTCCTCCCCCTCCCTCCCGTGCTGCTCCTGCGCAATTGAAACTCTCCTAAACGTGCATCTCGTCTGTGATTTGCTGGAACAGTTTTTTAGGTTTTTATGGGCTAAGTTTGACCAGGTTGTTTTTGTTTTGTTTTTGGAGCCTGGGCTGTCCACAGAGATCGTGTTTTTTTACAGTGTATTCAGGACACAGACAGCTAGCGGTTGGTTAGGTGATGTTTGCAGTAAGTGACAAAATGTTTCAGCCTAAAAAACGCATGACATCGCTTAGAGTACCTTTAATAAGGAATGAATTAGTTAGGATTAATAAGGAAAGGGCAGAAGTGAGAGGGAGAGAGAATATGAGAGTGCGGACATCTAAGAGAGTGGGGGCTGTTTGAGGCCCTCAGGCCAGGGGATGGGGTGAGTGGCATGGGGGCTGTTTGGGGATGGGTGAGTGGGGGCTGTTTGGGGCCTCAGGCCAGGGGATGGGGTGAGTGGCATGGGGGCTGTTTGGGGATGGGTGAGTGGGGGCTGTTTGGGGCCTCAGGCCAGGGGATGGGGTGACATTTCCAGGCCGTCAGGTCATGGGTATGGGTGGGAGGGAAGTCAAGGGTCAAGGGAGGAGTTACTAGAGGAGGTGTGTGTGTGTGTATGATTTGTATAGTTTGTGTGTGTGTGTGTGTGCATTTGTATAGGTGTGTGTGTGTGTGTGGTTGTGTGCATATGCCCATGACTGAGTCTGTCTACGCACAGCTCTCTTCACATCAGTGTCATTTCAGGCAGAAGTCCTAACTACTTACCTACCAATTACCCTCAGGATGGGATGAGAAAGGCCCTCACACAAACTCACTCACTGACTAAACTATTTAGCCGCTAAACGCCACTGAATTGCATCCTTTAGGCAGTGAACCACTTGAACCTGATTGAGTTAACCAGTTGATATCAGGTGCTTTTGCAGTGAAAGATTGTCAGTTACACAGACTGACTGTTAAGGCCAGCCTTTTCGCTGCTAAAAGCTTTTGAAGGGCATATTGCAATCTCTTTGCCATTATATGCTACTTTCTGCCATCTTTTAGCTATTTAGCTGCTAAACGCTAACCTACTTAATGCAATTTTTCCAACCATTTAGCCATTAAATTGCAACTGAATGACATCTTCCTGCCATTTAGCAGCTAAATGCTACCTAATGATCCCTTCCAGCAATGTAACCACTAAGTGCTACTGATTGCCATCTTCTTTGTATTTAGCAGTTAAAGGGTCTGACGGTTTCTCATTGGCCTCAGAGAGAAATGAGGACATGGCTGCTTCAATCTAATAGCACGCCTTTTAGGTCACTCTATTTAGGGGCAGAGGGACTGCTGAATCTCCTGTGAGGCGTTTGATATAGTTTATTATAACCCATACTGTGGTCTCTGCAGGATGTCCACGATTCTGAGGGAAAGATCCCGTTCATATAAAAAGATATGGGAAACTAAGAGCACCTTTACGTTTGTTTTTAACACCCAACACGTCTTGGGTCACAAGTGGTCAGTTCTAAATACAAGTGTAAATGTCCTCCAAGACGTATTCTGATCTGTTTACTCTAACAACTTGCTGAGGTGGTTTGAAACACATTTGAATATATATCTTATAGTGTAAACGTCTTTGGCTGTGCTCTGCACCTTGAATATATGTGGAAAGAGCAATGTGCTTCGGATGTGAGCGGATCACCCAAAGGCACATGCTAACACAAATGTAAACAGGACCTAAGAAACTGCATGGGTGTAGTAGGGCTATGTGGATGGATAGATAGATAGATATCTAGATATCTAGATGGATGGATGGATGGATGGATGGATGGATGGATGTGTGTGTAGTGTTCTTGTAGACATCTGGATTGGTGAGGGCATGTTGGGGTCTCTGATAGATAGATAGATAGATAGATAGATAGATAGATAGATAGATACTTTATTGATCCCCAGGGGAAATTCTGAGTAGCTGATGGGCTGAAACTTTGAGGCTTACGCCTGGATGCCCTGACCACTGAGGGGTGACCTGAGCTGCCCTTACACATCACTGACAAGAGAGAGAGAGAGCGAGAGAGAGAGAGAGAGCAGGGAAGGGGGGGAAGAACAAGTGAAAAAGAGTGATCAGAGAGAGTTGTGTGCATGTATATTGTCGTCATCGCTCAATTTAATTTATTTGTCTGCTTTTTCAGGAAATATCACGTTTATACGTACAAATAAGGTAGCTGTAAAGCCTAACTAATTAAACCACCCTCCCAAAAAACTTGCCAACACCACAGTCAGTCAAGTTTGCTGTTGTAAAGGCTTGCTAACTGGTGTCTTCTGGCAATGTCACTGGCAATGTTGCACTATAAAAGTTTGTCTTTCACTGTTGCAGGATGTTCCAGCCAGAAACACATAACTGCATAGTGTTCATCATTTCTGGCTCGCGGAAGCTATGGACCCTTTCAAGAGAGTTCCATTATCAGCATCATAGTTGGCCCCACAAGACTTCCTTTTTAACATTCCATATGTTATCTTAATGCAGAGGAAGTAGATTGGGGCCCAAATAGAATGTTCAAGCATTGTTTTTGTTTTTATTGATGAAAGGGTCTATATTTGTGTTTATCTGCTTACCTGATCATATGCCATCAGAATG
>NC_063196.1:23640104-23652604 GCF_017589495.1 Alosa alosa
GTGCACAGGTGGTGTGGAGGTCAGTGATGTGTAGCGCCACCGCATGCATATGTGATGATGCCTGTGTGTGTGAAGGGTTTATATAAACGGTGGAAGAAAGTTAACTTGTTGACACATCTGACCAATCTTATTGTTACATGAGCCTTGTTCAGCCTGGAGACATGTAGTTTACTGTGTGTATATGATGTTTGTATTTTCATATGTGTGTGTGTGTGTGTGTGCGTGCTGGAATATGGTTAATGTGTAGAGAATTATGACACACACACACTCACTCTCTCACTCTCTCTCTCTCTCTCTGTCACTGTGATTTAATACATTTTAAAACACTCATCTCCAAAATACTGTGTAGCTGACACACACACACACACACACACACACACACACACACACACACACATACGCAGCTGAAGAGAGGATGTCTGTTTGTTTAGGTCATTCACAGCTGATAATTGAAGGTCATCTCTTCAGTTCTTGTTTTTCTGACCTGGTTTCTGAAGCTACACCTTTTGTGTGTGCGTGTGTGTGTGTGTTTGTGTGTGTGTGTGTTTTCCAGTAAAGCACGTGTCTCACAATAAACTCTGATTGCGTCTAACAATAATGTCTGTGAGAGCGAGAGAAAGAGGGAAAGAGACCGACAGTGATAGAGAGAGAGAGAGAGAGAAGGAGAGAGAGAAGGAGAGAAAGTGCATCCAGTTCCCCCAGTTTCTAGAGCTGTGTGTGTGTGTGTGTTTCTTTAGGGTATCTTCGCATGACCCAGTTGTGCTCTGGGAGGCAGACTGCCCTTGGCTTCCCCTCTCTCTCTCTCTCTCTCTCTCTCTCTCTCTCACTGTCTGTCTTTCATTCTCTAATTTGTGTTGCCTGCAGTGTTGGACCTTGGCCAGCTTTTACTGTCGCGGTGTTCGTGTAAGTGGTTGCTGTGAATAAAGCGTGTGTGTGTGTGTGTGTGTGTGTGTGTGTGTGTGTGGGTCTGTCTGATAGTGATATTAAGGAATTGAGAACAGAAAAGTGAATGTGTGTTCTGGAAGGTTCATGCACTTCTAAATGTGTGAGTGTGTGAGAGAGAGTTTGAAGAGAGAGAAAAAGAGACTTGCTTCCTTTCTCGCCATCACTCTCATATTTCATCTCTCTCTTCCTTTTCCTCTCTCTCTCTCTCTCTCTCTCTCTCTCTCCCTCCCTCCCTCCCTCTCTCCTCCCCCCCTCTCTTTCTGTCCGGCGCTGGTTGTGATTGCTGCGTTGATCTCATTGAGGTGGAGACTTGGTGGGAGCAAGATCAGCCCGACACTGGCACACACACACACACACACACACACACACTCACACACACACGAGAGTGACGCTGGGAGAGCGGCAGCAGAGTGTCACTCCAGAGTGTGAACGTGTGCGTGTGGTTTTGTCCGAGAGGAGTTAATAAAAACCACTGACCATGGGATTACCCTCGGAAAAGGATACTGGACTTTCCATTAGCAGCTGGCGGGACTGGGAGAAAATTGTGTTGTGATCCCGTGCACTTGGAAGGTAAGAGAACCTTGTTTCACTGTCTAGCCAGTACACCTGTTCTCTCACTCACTTGAGCAGAACACTCACACACACTTGTTACGTTTTGGTTACGCAGAACGGACAGGTTCCACTCACAGCTGATTGTTCTGGTCGGGTCTAGACTGTGTTTACTCTTGGGCGTGTGTTTGTGTGTTAAAAAAATAGTATTATTTTCAAACTAAACTACATGTGAACACATCTGCACTGTGTGCGTGTGTGTGTGTGTGTGTGTGTGTGTGTGTGTGTGTGTGTGTGTGTGTCGAGTGTAAAACTTGTGGTACTGATGCTGGTTGGTTCTAGACTGTTGTGTCTGTTATGAGAGTGGTTCTAATGGGGTGGTATTGGTTGGTTCTAGACTGTTGTGTCTGTTATGAGAGCGGTTCTAATGGTGTAGTATCGCTGTGGGTAATGAGGACTGTTTTAATGACTACATCAGTGTGAAATTACCCTTCCCATGGTCTGCATTTACTGACAGGGTAATAGTAGTCTTTCCTGTGTGTGTGTGTGTGTGTGTGTGTTTTCAATCAGAAGGCAGACTGTTTTGCAAGACATGATTAACAAGTCTGCATCCTGATTATGGCTTCATTTGGTGTGTGTGGGTGGGTGTGTGTGTGTTTGGGTGAGTAAGGGAGTATTTGAGGGAGTGTATGTGTTAACCAACTTTGTGTGGTTCCCCAGAAGTCAGAAAGTGAGAAGAGACATGACTACAGTAGCTATATTTAAGGTTTTCACAACTTTATTGTGCGCGCAATGCTTATTCCTGTGTGTGTGTGTGTGTGTGTGTGTGTGTTATGTCATTCTCATCGTCGTTCACATCGTTTTGTCGCTCTCCGCGGCATGTTTGGTATCTTCGTGTGTGTGTGTGTGTTTGTGTGTGTGTGTGTGTCCTCCAGCCAGGGACTCCAGCTTGGTATCCTGAAAGCCATTTACAGTGCTTTATGATTGATAGATTTAGTTTTAGTATACTGTATTTGTGTGTGTGTGAGAGAGAGAGAAAAAAACAGACATATCCTTGTGTGTGTTTCCTTCCAAGACAGACACACACACACACACAAGGATATGTCTGTTTTTTTCTTTCATAGGAAGACTTTCTTCCTGTCAGCCAAACGTTTCCGATACAAACCCACACACAGTGTACACACACACACACACACACACACACACACACACACACACACACACACACACAGGACAGAATGGATAGAAGGAAATGGAACATCAGCTAAGATTGATGGTTTTTGACATGTTTATGTAGACGTGTGTGCATGTATATTTGTGTGTGTGCATGCACATCCTGTGTGTGTGTGTGTGTGTGTGTGTGTGTGTGCACGCATGTTGTTCGCATTAGTCAGAGATTCTGTGTGTGTGTGTGTGTGTTTTTTGATGCATCAATCTATTTATCGGTATCGGTGGTGATGCTGAAGTTATCAACTTCATCGAGTACTGGTTAGATTTCACCCCTTCACCGCTCCATGGCCAATATGGCTACTTAGTCATTGCAGAACTGTGATCAATATGGCAACTTAGTCATTGCAGAACTGTGATCAATATGGCTACTTAGTCATTGCAGAACTCTCACTGTGATCAATATGGCTACTTAGTCATTGCAGGACTCTCACTGTGATCAATATAAATCTAAAACTTGATTTTAGCAGAAGAAATGTGACACCTGAACACCTCGCCTGAAGAGGACCCTTTTGGTTGGAAACATTGCCGTTCACTGCACTGCAACACTGGTGTCCACTGCAGTGCGTAGGCTAGTCTCTATATATGGGACTGTAGAGATTTTTTTGGGGGTTTTTATGCTTTTAATGAGAGAGGATAGTGGAGAATGACAGGAAGTGATTGGGAGAGTGTCGGGGCGGGATCCGGTAAGGACCACGGCGTGGGAATTGAACCCGGGTCGGCAGCGTATAATACATGTGCCTCAGCCAGTCGTGCCGCGGCCGTGGCCTGTAGAGATTTGTATGTTATGGTACACTGGGGAATCAAGAAGATGAAAGCAGGGGTCTGTTAGCTAGCTTAGATCATTTAGACATTTGGACATTTTGATTCTGACCTGTGTGATTCTGTGTGTATATCTGTTTCAATTTACTTCAAATATTTAGACAAGGTAGAGGGTCACCATATATCGGTCTTCCCGCATGATCATATGGATCTGGATGTGCTGGTTTGGTTTCACTTAAAGGCGGTCGGTTACTTTCTTTAGCATGTTTTCATGGCAACATAGAGGCATTGGTCACTTTCTTTAACATGGCAACATAGAGGCGTCGGTCACTTTCTTTAGCAGTTTCCATGCCAACATAGAGGCAATCGGTCACTTTCTTTAACATGGCAACATAGAGGCAGTCGGTCACTTTCTTTAACATGGGAACATAGAGGCAGTCGGTCACCTGATTGCTCTTCTTGTGGCCTACAGCCACTTGGAATCGGATTGTAACTGAAAATCTAGGAGTAGATCGCTGTGTGCGTGTGTGTGTGTGTGTGTGTGTGACAGAGAGAGAGAGAGAAAGGGAGAGATTAATCCACATAAGTTGTTACAGTAAGTGACTGGGGAAGAGCAGTGTTGACAAGCCTATTGCTGTCTCGTGTGTGTGTGTGTGTGTGTGTGCTGTCAAGCCATTTGCTGTCTCCCCATAATTACGCCTTTGGAATTTCCAGTCCAGTCTGCCTGGACATCAGTACTGACATTCCTCAACATGTCCTGGCATTGGTGTGTGTGTGTGTGTGTGTGTGTGTGTTTGTTTGTTGTGTGTGTGTGTGTGTGTGTGTGTGTGTGTGTGTGTGTTTGTTTGCACATTTACCATGTACTGTGGATAGTTGTCCAAATATATGTTGTCAAAACTCTTCACACACAGGGCCATATGGTGTTCATACACACACACACACACATGCACACACACACTCTCACATACTGTACACTCAGAAAATCTGTTTTAGAATGTTGCACTGTTCCATCAGTTGCTGTGGAAACAGGCTGGTGGAATTTAGTGTTGGTGGCACAGCTGGGAAAACAGAGCGGTGTGTGTGTGTGTTCCTGCAGTATACTCTCTCTCTCTCTCTCTCTCTCTCTCTCTCTCTCTCTCTCTCTACCACAGGGGTCTCAAACTCAAATGAGCTGGGGGCCACTTCTGCCAACGTCATCTGATTGGAGGGCCGCGTCAGTGTTAAAGAATAATACAAAAAAGAATGGCTGTTTCCTAAAATGCAATGTTGCAAAGTTAACTAGTAATGCTCAGCATGTTCACTAGTTAACTAGTGGACACTGAAATGTGCACTAGTTAACTAGTTTAAAGACTTCTATATTTTACTGGTCAACTAGTAAGGTACAAAAATGTTTACTAGCTGACTACTGAATGTCAAATTCCCACTTGTTAACTTCTATGTAATTTGGCCAGCCGCTTGAGCATTTATTCTGATATCTTGATATCAGGCCAACATGCAAGCCATTTTTGTCAACTAGTTAACTAGTGAGCCATGTTTGTGCACACTAGTTAACTAGTGACAGCATAAATGCCCACTAGTTAACTAGTGAACACATATTAGCTTCACTAGTTAACTAGTGAGAGCCAGAGATGTCCACTACTTAACTAGTAAAGGCCAAAATGCATACCAGTCAGCTAGTTGAAGGCTTAAGGGTCTCTCTAGTTAACTAGTGACAGCCAAAAATGTGCACATGTTTACTAGTGAAGGCAAAACTCCTCACTAGTTAACTAGTTGGAGTAGGTCAATGTCACTAGTTAACTAGTGAACCATAAATGGCTTACTAGCTAGCTAGGTGATGGCAGCAGGCTCACTAGTTAACTAGTTGATGCATCCTTTGTCCAAACTAGTTAACTAGTGAGGTCATAAATGTATACTAGTAAACTAGTTGAAGCCTAAATTTACACTAGTCAGCTAGTGGCGCAGAATTAAAATTAGGAGGCGGAGAACTCTGGAAATTGAGGCTTTCTATTGGCTCCCTACACTCTAAAAAATGCTGGGTTATTTTCTCAACCCAAACGCTGAGTTAAAACTGTTGGGTCATTGTGTGGGGTTGTTTTTACTCATGTTGGGTTATTTTCTGTAACCCAGCTTGTTGGGTTGATAGTTTAGGACAGCCCCTCCTCTCCCCCCCACCTGGCGTGAGCACACTACTCAGCACCAGGGTAACTTTAACACAGCTGCATAGTTATTTGAGAGTTCGGGGAAATCAAGTATTCTTTCAACCGTCCATGCAGTCCAGCAGCTTTCAACATGCAGTGGAAATCAGGCGATTTTGGAAGGTATGTATCTGCTTTTAACTTTTTATTATTATTATTCAGGCGGATTAGCCTACACCCAGAGATACCTTCGTGATATGAATGGATATTCTGCCTGCCAATTTCGCTCAGCCTAAGCAGGTTAAGAATTGTGACATTCAAGCCAGCTAACGCTAGCTAACATTAATTTACAGTCTTACAATTACTGCTCATGTTAATGTTAAATCTACACAAAGACAGACTCTTAAAACATAGTTCTGTGTTGACTGGGTATGAACTGCTGAACAGAAACAAAACAAACTTTTTTAAAAGAACTAAAATTAGCATACCAACAGCTGGCTAGGTTAACGTTAGCAGACGGTTGGTATGCTAGCTTCTAGCTCTAACAAATGCTTCGTGTTAGTGCAGCATGTGTGTCAGCTAATGTATACAGTCGAAGTAGTCTCTTTACGCATAGTAATCATCATGCCAAACAACATATTAATTAATTCAGGGTAGCTTCATATTATAGCCATGTAACTTACTGGGTGGTTTTGGTGGTAACATTAACGTTACAGACAACTTGAATTTAACTAACTGAATGTGTTAACATGAGCTAGCTAACGGTAGAACTATCACTGCCACTAACGCGTTAATAATACTGAGCGTATGTTTGTCAGTCTGCTGTTGTTAAACAACTCCATGAGGTGGTCATGGTTTCCGAAAGTGTGTTCGCGCTTAATATTTTGTCTCCTAATTTTTAATGTTTGTCAACATCATTCACTGATCATAGTTAAAACGAAAGTCTTGATCTAAAGTTCTGTCAATAGCAGTGATTAATTTACTCTTTTTCTTTCTTTGATTGACAGGGCTGACCCCCAAATGGACCGTGGAATCGAGCTGTCTTCATGGAAGTAACTTATCACATGCTAATGCTGCTTTTAGAGTAGGCTATCCATTCAAAAATAAAGTAAACTGTCAAATAAATAATTATGTCGAACTGTTTTATTTCATTTGTTGCCCATTTTCTCTCAATGCAACCCAAATACTGGGTTTAGAAAACCCGACAACTGGTTATTTTAACTAGCAGTTCTGTTGATATAACCCAGTGGTTTGGGTTGAATCTATACCCAATATACTGTGTGAATTTTACTCAACATTTATATAGTTATAACCCAGCACATTGGTTACCTTTACCCAGTCTATTGTGCCAATTTAACTAACGTTGTGTTGATATAACCCAGTGTTTTGGGTTAGAATCATACCCAATCTGCTGGGTTTAATAATGTACCCAGATCATTGGGTTAGGATAACTCAATGTGGTGTTGGTCCAATAGTTAACCAGCGGCTGGGTTATATTTGGGTTATTTTTAACCCAACATTTTTTAGAGTGTATGTCCAAATAGAACATGACAACCAATCACAGTGCAGAATTTCACAAAATCCCACCCACAACATTTGCATGAGGCACACAAGTTAACATGCTGGCCAAAGGAACTTTAACTAGTAAACTAGTGGCTTCAATGTGACACTTTCATGTAAACTAGTGAAGGCAGAACTGCTCACTAGTTAACTAGTGAAGACACAAATGCCCACCAGTTAACTAGTGAGGTCTAAAAAGTGTCACTAGTTTACTAGTGTGCACCAAAACACCCACTAGTAAACTAGTGATGGCAATTTCCATTCGACTAGTTAACTAGTGAGATGCCAAAATGGTCACTTGTTAACATGTAAAGGCAAAAATACCCTCTAGTTTACTAGTGAGGGTGTTGTGGGCCTTACTAGTTAACTAGTGGCATGTATATTTTGTTCACTAGTTAACTAGTTACACCTAAAAAGAGAAACAAGCTGACCGTTTTTGTCCACTAGTTAACTAGTGGAACAATTGAAGTCTCACTAGTTTGCATGTGTGGCAGTGAAGCAGCTCACTAGTTAACTAGTGCCTGAAACGGCTATTATGCAAATTCTAATGAGAGGGTGGGTAGAAGACTCCTATTGGGTATTATGTAAGAATCCCACCCAGTCTAAATGTAAATTTACTGTTCATAGCCCTCAATGATCAGGTCCTGATGGGTTCCCCTAGTGGCTAAAGTGACACACTGCTCTGCAACGGTACTTCAGTATAGATAGTAAAGCAGAGCCTGCAAAGTAGGTATGCAGTATCTCATATTCTGTCAAAATGGTTTTAATAATAACAGGGAAACCCCATGCTTTAACAAGTGAGCTCTTAGTGATCCACACCAAAGATTCAAGGGATCGATTTTAATATTATTCTTTGTTTATTGTTGCTTGGCAACCACAGACATATATGTATCCATTCAGTCGCGCTTTTCTGATTAATAACTGAAAAACAAAAGATTGTACACATTAACTGCACACATTAACTGCACATGGTTTCAAAAAAAGCTCAAGAAAAAAACATGCACTTCTAAGGAATTGAACCCTGGTCTCCCACATGATCTCCTGCTGCTTAACCACTTGAGCTAGTCTTGCCACATCAGCAATGCTATCATCAATGTTCATGGTACTGATACGTTTTGTTGCTAGGCAACCATATACAAATGCCTCCAGTTTTATCGCGATTTTCAGACTAAGGGGCCATTTATACAAGAACGATTGCGAAGGAAGACGACAAAATATTTTATCATAAGTGCCTTTAAGGTTTACGGCGACCCTTCGCATCGGGCTTGAAGACGCAAAAATCTGAAGACTCCTTCCAGAGGGTTGAACGTAACTGAAAACGGGAACAAAACCAATTTCACTTGTTCCGGACTGAAAACACTGTTTTCAATTTTAGATAACCGGTTAATAGTGGTACTTATTGCTCCTATTAACCTTTCTTTGAATATTATTCAAAAGTCCATAGGCTTTTAAAGTCACCTGCCCAGACACTGTTCCCCAGATGATGCATTTAGTCAGATTTTATCAGTATCTCCCCTGTATAATAGGCTAGATCTACTAGTTAATAAAAATAATTTTCATATCCAACAATATCTAACTGCCTTTTCCAGGTATGTAGCCTAAATTACTGAAACATTGTATGAAATAACATAGGCTACCAGAGACACTAGGGAAATATCTATAGGTCTGTCATGCAGTTGGTTTCACCACACATAGGTTAGTCTATTACAGGGCTTAAAGCATGTTCTGCGCCTAAAGTTAGGCTATCAGACATTTTTGAAGATCTAATATTATATAGGCTAATAGTCTACTTTCAAATCTTGCCCCACGCCTGAATTCAGGCACAGTGTTCTTAACAGTTAGCCTTGATATTGAATGTGCTTTGATTTAAGCTTTAAGACTGTTAGGCAAAACAAAGCCTATAGTATTGTGCCACCGGCCATAAATCAATTTGTAAAGGCAATGTCATTTTTAAAGGAAAGTTATTAACCGTTCTAACCGGTTCTAACCATTTAAAGGAGAGGCCTCGGAACACTGGAACATGAACAAAAAAATACTGTTTTTGCTCAGAACGAACCGAAATGAAAATCATTCTGTTTTCAGTCCCTACTCTTGTGTGCCACCCTGGTGTGTTTTGCTGAGCCCTTCTTAACATGCACTCCACACACACACACACACACACACACACACACACACACACACACACACACACACACACACACACACACACTGGTCAAACAATGGGAGAACTCTATGGGAGAGGGGAGGGACTGCTTTTGTGTGTGTGTGACGGTTCTCAGGCTATTGATCTAGCATTAGACATACCCCCCAACCACCGCTGTTGCAAATGGCAGGTTGTGTGTGTGTGTGTTGGGGGTTGGGGGACGTCTCCTGTGAACCTGCTGACTAACACAAGTGTCTTAGCGCCTGCTGTCTTGTCATTACACACACACACATACACACACACACACACATGTGCGCACACACGCACACACACACACACACACACACACACACGCACACACACCGGCATGCACACACCCCCTCACACACACTTACAGGCACACACTCCACTCAATACCTGATGAATCCACTCAATACCTGATGAATTTCAGCTGGGAAAGTAGCTCAGAACGAAAGTCTTCAGAACTTTGTGGTCTATGAAGAACAGACACACAACAGCAACAGCAGAGGGAGAGAAAGAGAGGAAGAGAGATTTTGAGAGGATAGATAGATAGATTGATAGATAGATAGATACATACATACATACATACATACATACATGCTTGCTTGCTTGCTTGCTCGCTCGCTCGATCCCCAGGGGAAATTCTATCCACTTTTATGCGCGAGCAATAGCACAATTTGAGCGCAGAAAACTATTTTGAGCGAGCACACAAATTATATTTTGAGGAAAAAATGAAACTTCGAGCACAAAAAAAACTTTGCAGTTGAGCAAACAGGAATCTATGTTGTGCTCCACAAATGTCTTTGCCTGTTTGCTAATATCAGTATGTATGTGCAACATCAGCCCCCTTTCTTTCAGTTTCACTGTACGTGCTCACATAAACTGTTCCTCCGCTAGCTCAGGAGATCTCTGTCGCGCTCGGTCAACTTCGTCTGTGTGCTCGCTCAAAACTGTCGACAACGTTACGTTACAACATTACGTTACGTTACAAACATAGATTCCTGTTTGCTCAACTACAAGTTTTTTTGTGCTCGAGTTTGAAATTGTTGCTCGAATTTCAAATTGTGCTATTGCTCGCTCATAAAAGTGGAACAAATGTAACTCCATAAAATTCAAGAGAAGAGGCAGAACGAGGGGAAGAAATGAAGAGATGATGAATGACTTTATTAGGAATTAGCCATTAGCTTATTGAGAACATCAGCTACGTTACCTGGGGTCTACACCAAACATATAGAAAAAAAAACAAACAAATAACAACAAACTACAATGTTGCATGTAAATATGTGGAGGGAAAATGAGAAATGGAGAGAGTGAGAGAAGGCATAAAAGAAGAAAAAAGAGAGAATTTATGTGTCCAGAAAGGGGGAGCGGAGGACAGTGAAACAGAAGAGAAGAAAGAGTGATTGAAAGAGAGGAAAAGAAAGTGATTGAAAGAGAGGAAAAGAAAGAGAGTGATTGAAAGAGGGAGAATTTGAATGTGGTCAGAGCCAAAGGAGAGAGTGGGAGAGAGGGATTCAAAGAGAGAAAAAAGGAGAGAGCGATTGAAAGAGGGAAAATTTAAATGTGTTCTGACAAACAGAGGGATGGAGACTGAGAGAATGAAGGAAAGAGAAATTGAAAAAGATAGAGTGAGCGAGAGAGAGAGAGAGAGAGAGAGAATGTAAATGTGTCCAGACAGAGACGCACTTTGAGCTCCTTGTAATTTGCTGCTGTTGAGTGGGGGTGGAGTTAGAGAGAGAGAGAGAGAGAGAGGGGGGGAGAGAGAGAGAGAGAGAGAGAGAGAGAGAGAGAGAGAGAGAGAGAGAGAGAGAGAGAGAGAGAAAGAATTAGCGAAGGGGAGGGAGAGAGAAGTAGCAAGGGGCGGGTGTGTGTGTGTGTGTGAGTGTGTGCGTGTGTGCGTGCGCGAGCGAGAGAGCAAGTCAGGGCTATTTAGTGTCTCACTGACACAGAAAGAGAGAAGTCCATTTCAGCGCTGTGAAGGGTCTCTCTGTGTGTGTGTATGGGAGTGCAGGCAAGGGTGTGTGTGTGTGTCTCAGACTCAACAAGCTTGTGAGAGCTTCTTGTAGACGCTTATGTGTATACACACACACACACACACACACACACACACACAGGCTGAGAAAACTTTTCTGGAAAAGGTGGCATTTAGGAGATCGCTTCTTTCAACAGATGGAGTCTTACTGGAGCAGCTCAGTGGAACACACACATTCTTGATCTCTCTCTGACTCTCCCTCTCGCTCACACACACACACACACACACACAGCACGGGAGTTTGGATATGAACCGTAGGAGTGTCTTTGAAGTTTTCTTCAGTCTCAAATCAGGACTTTTGCAACTGGGGATTCAGCATGCCCACTGGTAAGACTGTCTGATGTATGGATTTGACCGGTGTGTGTATGCATGAGTGTGTGTGTGCTTGTGTGTGTGAGAGAGAAGAGATGAAGAGAGAGAGAGAGTTTTGGAGTGTGTGTGTCTGTCTGTGTATCTATGTGTTTGTGTGAGAGAGTGGAGTCTATGTGTTTGTGTTAGAGAGTTTTAGTGTGTCTGTGTGTGTCTCTGTGTGTGTCTGTGTGCGTGTCTGTGTGCGCAAGGAAACAAGAGAGTTTTGGGGGGTCAGAGAAGGCTTTGGGTCAGACAGGATTTTCATGTGGATGGTGTTGACCGTGGTGTGGGGCTGCAACGATCAATCGATTAGTTGTCGACTTTTAAAATGAATTGCCAACAAGGAAGGAAACTACCTCCAAAATGATCTGATTTGACCTCCTTAAACGTACATATTGTCTGCTTAGCTTACTCCTCTATGACTCTATAGAGTAAATGTGTTTGGGAACCGCTCCTCACCCTACTTGGGAGTTGAGGGTTGTTTTGATTTACCTTCTCCCTGCTGGTTGAACTGTGAAGGGGGCTTTGTGAGTGTGCTATGTGACTGCAAACAGACAGCTCTCTGTGTGTGTGTGTGTTCAAGTTTAGTTATGCACATGTGTGATATGATTAGTTGTTGGAGTTCCTCTGTACTAGGTCAGTGTGTACAAAATTAAGTGGAATCATGCGTGCATTTGTGTGTGTGTGTGTGTGTGTGTGTGTGTGTGTGTTGCATGCCGTGCATGGCTGTCCTATATCTGTGTCTGTGATGTTTTGTTATTGTGTCAAATGTTCT
>NC_063196.1:23665104-23670104 GCF_017589495.1 Alosa alosa
ATAAAGAGTGAAGAATCATCTGTTTGAACTGAGGCCGTGTGTTTTGGTAGCCTGCTGGGGAACAGATGTTTCAGGGCCAGAGTCTAACTAGCAATATTGCACACACACATATGGCAATACTCTGCCCATTTTAAGGTTGTTTTAGCGTGGATAGAAATCACTTTTAAAGTTGTTTTAGTGTGGATAGAAATCACTTTTCTTGACATCTTGTTACTTTTTGTATGCAGCAGTTATGTGTGAGAACCTGTGAGCACGTTGGAATGAACTACAGGCAGATATGGTCTGTGTGTGTGTGTGTGTGTGTGTGTGTGTGTGTGTGAGTATCTGGAGGCCTGAGGAGAGGCTGGCTGTTCCGGCTGAGGTGTCCCCCGTACCGGACACACAGAGGAAACAGTAGTCTCAGTGAAGCCACTAGTGGTTGTGTGTGTTTATGTGTTTATGTGTTTATGTGTGTGTGTGTGTGTGGGTGTGTGTGTATGCTGGTTAATCTTTTTTATATCCCTTTGATGTTTAGCCTCCATTTAGTGTATTTACAGAAACAGCCATCTTCAGTATGTTTATGCACGTATGTGTTTTTGTGTGTGTGTGTGTGTGTGTGTGTGTGTGTGTGTGTGTGTGTGTGTGTGTGTGAGTGTGTGTTCTTGAGCAAGCAGGCAGACTAGTGAGGGGCCACTGCTTAGCAGCTCCTGGACAGCCTTCAAGGTCATTTTCATTTTGGGGGAGAAAACACACGACTCGGCACTCTGTGGTCAGCCCTGTACCCCACTGGCATCGCGCTGAGATAGAGTTTAGAGGAGATCTCTTTCTGTGTGTCTGTGTGTGTGTGTGTGTGTGTGTGTGTTTGTGTGTGTGTGTGTGTGTGTGTGTGTGTGTGTGTGTGTGTGTGTGTGTGTGTGTGTGTGTGTTTGTGTGTGTTTTGTGTGTGTTTGTGTGTGTGTGTCTGTGTGTGTGTGTGTGTGTGTGTGTGTGTGTGTGTGTCTGTGTGTGTGTGTTGTGTGTGTGTGTATGCACATGGGAGACAGAGAGAGAAAGGGATATTTATGGTTTGGCAGGTTTTTTCCCCTTGCGCTTGAGGCTTGGCTGCATGAAAAAGCAACAGTGCTGTGGGAAATATGTGGTTTTGCTTTATCGTCGTATTTTTGGCATCGTAATGACTCCATCATACTGTGACTCACTGTGTTAATATAACTCCCTGTCTTTTCCCCTCCGCTCTCGCTAATCTAACTCACTGTCTTAGTTAATCTAACTCACTGTCTTAGTTAATCTAACTCCCTGTGTTAGTTAATCTAACTCACTGTCTTAGTTAATCTAACTCCCTGTGTTAGTTAATCTAACTCCCTGTGTTAGTTAATTTAACTCCCTGTGTTAGTTAATCTAACTCCCTGTGTTAGTTAATCTAACTCCCTGTGTTAGTTAATTTAACTCAATGTCTTTTCCCCTCCGCTCTCGCTCCTTGTCCCCCTCTCATTTTCCTCTCTATCTATCTATCTATCTATCTATCTGTCTGTCTGTCTGTCTGTCTGTCTGTCTGTCTGTCTGTCTTTCTCTCCCTCTATCTTTCAATCTCTCTATCTTTCTCTTTCTACCTCCTCCTCACCCTCTCATTCTTCTTCTCAATTGACCCGGCAAAGGTTTTTAAGGGAATGGGGACCGGCTGGGTCAAAATGAGTTTTTTAAGGGAATGGGGACCGGCTGGGTCAAAATGAGGTTTTTAAGGGAATGGGGACCGGCTGGGTCAAAATGAGTTTGCAAGGGATGTTGTATGAAGTTACTGATATGTGGAATACTGTTTTAAAGGTGTGTGTGTGTGTGTGTGTGTGTGTGTGTGTGTGTGTGTGTGTGTGTGTGTGTGTGTGTGTGGGTGGATGATGGAAGGCTGTTAGCCTTGTGACTTTTTGGTAATGTTAACATACTGATGTACCTGTGAGAACATGTGATAATGGTTTGATAAAGGATTTTTAAACTTCTCTCTCTCTCTCCCTCCCTCTCTCCCTCTCTCTCCCCCTCTCTCTCTCTCTCTCTTTCTCTCCTTCTCTCTTTCTCACCCCTCTCTCTCCTTCTCTCTCTCCCTCCTTCTTCTCGTCTCTCAGAAGACTACTTGTTCTCGTCCTCGGATGTGCTGTCTCCGTTGCCACAGATCACCGGAGGTGGAGTGTGATGCACCCTCGTGTCTAGCCCAATCAGGGAGCTCTCGTCTGCCCATTTACCCCACCCACACAGTGAGTATGACGGGCCGCCTCCCACTTTCGCCTTGACGCCAACGCCCGTCAGCTACAGCTCCACCTCTTCCTCCGCCTCCTCGCGGGACAGCCACTGCTCATTGGGCGGCCGCTCCATTCTCGGCCCCGCCCCCGAACGTGACCGCGACGCCGGCGCCATCCGATTGGAGCTGGTGCCCGCCCGTCAGCTGGCGGGGGCCGACGAGGAGGATGGGGAGAAGCGGCGGGCGGCGCCGCCACAGACGCAGACGCAGACGCCAGACGGAGACGGGGGCCCCAAGGTGGTCTACGTGGACAGGGTGGTGCAGGAGATCCTCGACACGGAGAGGACCTACGTGCAGGACCTGAGGAGCATCGCACAGGTGTGTGTATATTACACACACACACACACACACACACATAGACAGACAGAGAGATAGACAGACACACACGCACATAGACAGACAGAGAGACAGACAGACACACACACACATTATATACAGACACACACACAAATAGACACAGACACAGAAAAACAGACAGACACACACACTGTGTGTGTGTGTGCGTGTGTGTGTGTGCGTGCATGTGTGTGTGTGTGTGTGTGTGTTGGGGGGTGTAAAGGTCAGTGGGAGAAACTGATGAATGACTCTGCACCCCAGGGGACGACACAAAGGAAAAGCGTGATAGAGTGATGAAGGAGTGAAGTAGAGGGTGATAGAGTGATGAATGAGTGAGGTAGAGGGTGATGGAGTGAGAGTGATGAATGAGTGAAGTAGAGGGTGATGGAGTGAAATAATAAAATAAGTAAATAAAAGGTAATGGAATGTCGAATAAATAAAAATGTCGTAATAGGTGAAATGAATAAAAAATGTCGTGGGGGTAAAAGAGTGATAAAAGTAGGTGGGAATGGGGTAATGGGTAAATGTCATAAATGAATAAAATGTAGAGGTAAAAGAATGAAAATGAAAATGAATAATAAAAATGTCGTAATAAAATAAGTAAATAAAAAAGTAAATAAGTGATAAAATAAATAAAATAAAAGGGTGATAAGTAAAAATGGTAATAAAATAAATAAAATAAAAAGTATCAATAAATGTCAAATAAGTAAATAAAAATGTCATTAAAAGTAATGAAATAAAGTAAATAAAAGGTGATAAAGTAAAAGTAATGAAATAAGTAAAAGTAAAGTAATCTGATGGGTGAAATGATGAATGAATAAAATACAAAAACTGATGGGTAGTAAGATAATGAGTAAGTAGAAGGTGATGGGTGATGAATAGTGAAGTTGATGGGTAGAATGAGTGATGGGGTGATGATGATATGATGAATGAGTGAAGTAGAGGGTGATGGAGTGAGAGTGATGAATGAGTGAAGTAGAGGGTGATAGAGTGAGAGTGATGAATGAGTGAAGTAGAGGGTGATTATAGAATGATAAAAAATGGAAAGTAGGCTAGACAAATATACATGAGAAATGTCCACTGTTATACTCCTACACACACACATAAATTCTATATCTAAGTCATATGACTGACAGACACACACACACACACGGCACTGCAGAACACACACACTTCACACACATCATTGCACAGCTGAGACTGAGGGTGTGGAAGTGTGTAAACACAAATATTTACACTGACTGACATGTGCTCTCCAACTATGGATCTGCCAACCGTATGGATCTGTGTGTGTGTGTAAGTTTGTGCTGACAAAGTGTGTTTAGGATGACAAGGAAAAAATTATCTAATGGAAAAAGGCTATAAAGGGAAATCGCGGTGTGTAGTATTAGCGTGGGTGTGGGTGTGTGTGTAAGTTTATTAGCGACAAAAGTATGGGATAGACAAAGAAAAATTACTCCTGTGGCAGAAAAAGGGTTGTTGAAATGCGATCGCGTCGCGTCGCGTCGCGGTGTGTGTGTGTGCGTGCGTCGCGTGTGTGTCTTTGGTGATATTGATAGCAAGTGTGTAAAGTGTGTGTGTGTGTGTGTGTGTATTCATTCACTGCCTGCAGCAGTTGACGCTGGGAATGTAAGAAAATGTACTCATCCCATCTGTCAGCAGAAGAGAGAGTGAGGGCGGGAGGAAAGGTGTGGCTCAGTAGAGCTGCTAATGTTACTTTGTCATGAAGTTTATGAGAGAGAAAGAGAGAGTGATCAAGTGTGTGTGTGTGTGTTTGAGAGAGAGAGAGAGAGAGAGGAGAGAGAGTGAGTGAGAGAGAGAGAGAGAGATATTACTGACTGCAAACAGTGAATGAATGTTTGTCATAGTCCTATATCAACAGTAGCCTCAGCGGTCGTTAGCCAGCTTGTTTTGGTCCTGCCCTTATTTGTTATGGTCGTTAAACCGCCATAACCACCCCCCCCACACACACACACGTACTCAAACACACACACACACTGCATATGTTGTTTTGTCCTCAAATAAATCCATGAATACCGTGTTGGCACAAGCAAATACACACACCCATACACACAATACTCTCAGATTCATACATTCACACACCCATACACACAATACTCTCAGATTCATACATTCACACACCCATACACACAATACTCTCAGATTCATACATTCACACACCCATACACACAAATACTCTCAGATTCACACACCCATACACACACTCATACACACAAATACTCTCAGATTCACACACCCATACACACACTCATACACACAAATACTCTCAGATTCACGCACCCATACGCACAAATACTCTCAGATTCACACATTCACACACAAATACTCTGATACACAACCACTAAATGAGCTCTGTAGTTGTTCAGGAGCAGATGAAATC